>NC_051043.1:24435809-24680809 GCF_904848185.1 Acanthopagrus latus
TCACTGAAACTCCGGCACAAGAGAGAAGAAGTGACTCGACAGTTTTGTCAACGTGAAGAGGAGAAATAACTGTTGATAAAAGGCTGTGAGCACTTTAAAACATCTTAGAGTTCTATTCAAAACAAGTGTTATACTATTCATTCATATAATCTTCCTCTACCCTGTTTAAATCACATATTAGTTGTTTTTTTTGGGGGGGGGGGGGGGCGTTCTTACCATCAGAACTGGCTGTTTAGTTGTTGTAGCCCAGAAAATATTACTCTGTTAGAGTAAACAGAGAAAATCCTGCAGGTGGTGTTAGAGTCTAACACCACCTGCAGGATTTTCTCTGTTACTGCAGTTTGATAACACACCAGCGACAAACGTGATAAAGCAAGATTAAGTGTGGCACTTGACTCAAATGGATATTTGCTTAACCTTCAAAGATGAACAAACTTTTATGTATTCATTTTTTCTTTTTCTTTTTAACCACACCTAAATGTTAACACTTATAGCAGATCATCTGTAAGGCAACTGTGAATGTATGCGGCTGCATATGAAAATTAAACATTTCATAGTTTCTGTTTGGCGTTTGGCTAAAACACAATCTGAAATACATCTGCTAAAACACAGCTCAAAAACCACTACGCATGTATCTGTCCCCTTCTAAATTAAATCATATTTGGTTTAACAATAGACAGAATGTGCTTTATGCCAGAGCTATACATACAACTTCTATATCTTGTTAAACAATGACACCTGTATAAAATGACATACAGGAATATAAAATACAGGGATTGGGACAGGCAGAAGGTTAGATGACGTCACTGATGCAGAGCAGGTTTGAATTTGCAATTAAAACAAGTTCAAGATGTCTTAAGTTTTATTGAAGCTAATGGTTGTGATCAGTTGTGTCGACAGCCTCATTAATCCTCCAATCTGTGGTCCGTGATGAATCTGACGTCCTTCAATTTAGAGTTTTCATTTGTCCATTTTGATCACTCACAAGGTTTACATAGGAGGAACTCTCCTATCTGCTGTAGGTACGGCGCTCAGTCAGGAGGTAAGGCAGAGATAACCGGCGAGTGTCATGTACTCAATGTACACTCTGCGACACTGACCTGCCCGGTTTTGTGTCACTCACAAAATGTTATCAGAGGACAAGAAAACACAATAATGTCAAACAACTCCAATGTTCTGGAAATATTCACCTGTTTAATTTAGAAACATAATAAACACAACCACAGTCCAACTATGTAGGACTGTCACCTAATTCAATACAGTTAACTGACCATGACATTTAACATAAGTGTGTGTGCGTGCATATATACACATATACATAAACACACACACACACCTAAATAAGGCATTAAACTGCTATCCTTGTGTTCACAATCACAAAAAGCTTCAAATATAGCTTGAAGTCCTTCATTATGGTACATTCCAAAAGTATAAGGTTGTTTAAAAGATTATCTACATGGCGCAGCAGAGTGGGAAAACACCTTTTCTCCCCCGTGGCAGCTGTGCTATGCTGACAGTCAGTAGAAGACACTAAAAGATGCTTTCAAAGTGGTATTTTGTGCTATTCTCACACGTGTGTTATCCCCAAGGGAGAGTGAAAAGAAACATCGGGCTGCTCAGCCACACGGAAACTGACCCAATCATCGTCAAGTGTGTGTACTTCATGTGCCATTGTTTAAATAAAATGTTAGGTTTGTACAACGGGTGGCCTGGACTGCTTCTGTACACTGCTGAGTAAAAGGTCAGCAAACCTAATCAAGCAAAAAGTGAGGAGGTGGTGAGTGGTGTCAGGGGGCAGCTCAGGCGTACAGAGGCTGGTAGCCACTCCTCCGGTTGCCGGTTTTGCAGGTGATCACACACACGCTCAGCATCCCGAAGAACTGCAAAAGAAGAAATTAAGGTGATCAGACACAAGCTCTTAAAGTTCATGTTCTGGAGCTGTCATGGGCGAAGAGGGCAAAGAGGTACTTGTATCTGTGCCATTTTCAAAACAAGTTTGCACTATGAGTAGTTTCCTCAAACTATGAGGAAGACCCAGAAGTAGTTTGTGGGAAAATCACAAGGCCATTAAATACTTGTACGTTCATCTCTGACTTCAACTTTCTGAGGAAGCAGAACTGAAACAGGAACAAGTGCGTGAATAGTGGGGCTGTCAAATGCGTATTATCTTTCAACATTCAGAGTTCCTATTGAGGTGTTTGATTAAAGTCTCAAACATCTTTTGTCATAGTTTATAAAGTCATTACCCTGACAAATAAAAATAAAAACCATTGGCCAAAATCTTTTTTTTAGTAAAGCTAAGTCATTTACTGTGAGGGTGTGTGTTAATCTAATAGGCAAAAACAGATTTCTGTTATTGTGGTTACATAAATGTAATTTATAGCACTGGTAGAACACCCTGTTGAAACAGATGTGTGCCTGCTGTGTGTGGCAGGCACAGCAGTTCATTGGCTGCAGTGAAAATCTTGTTTCTGAAGGGCAGAGTGCCAAAAAAATGAATTTAAATGATTACATCTCAATAAATTTTGAATTTTGGACTTTCACAACATTTTTTTTCTCCAAGAACTTTGTATCCTACGAGTCAGAAACAAGCCTGTGCAGCTGCAGCTGTTATAAACTTGTGTTATCTTGAATGAAGTCACCACAGCGCAGGATTCCCGATTGAGCTGGTTTACTCTGGTAAAAGGCCAACAATGTGGTCACTGAGCTGCATATATCTTCAGCACATGACGCACTAATACAGGTGCTTTAATCCCTTTAATGCAGACGTATATGTTTTTAAAGTGACAGAACACTAGGCCAGCATGCACACATCAGTTACAGTGGCAAGTGGAAGCATTATTAACTGCGTTAACACAGCCACCACTGGCATTTTTAACTCTAACTCTAATATCAGTGCATCTAACCTTCGTCTGCAACTGTGCAAAAACACTGGGATAAAAAAGAATGAATACACACCTCAGGGAAAAAAGTAGCTCACTCTTCAAATATTGATTTAGAATCGAATGTCAGGGTTTTAAAATCAAGCCTCCTACAGTTTGAAGCAAGTCAATACAGCCCTGATCGATACAGCCCTGATCGATACAGCCCTGATCGACTCTGAAATGGCTGCCAGGACTGCACACCGATCCGTTTCTGTTTCAAGGAGTAGCCTTCAGCACAGCAAACACTTAAACTGTACGTGATCATCTTTTTACCTTGATGATGGCGAATCCCAGAATGACCAGCATGGCGTAACTCAGCACACCCTGCAGGAGGTGATCCAGCTTGGTCTCACAACCCTGAAAACACACAAACACAAGTTCAACAAGAAAATCAGAAAATTGTCCTCCCCATTGGAGGCGGGAGATGATTCAATTCTGCCGACTTTATTTTTGTTTCATTTAAAAAAGCAGTAAGCGTCCTTGTGCGTGGGATACCTCTGTGTTGAGCAGGTCTGGTTGATCCAGTCTGCCGGTGCACTGTGTGGCGGTGGCGTTTTTACAGCAGGAGAGAGGCACTGTGTTGTTGTGGGTGGCGTACCAGGTGGTGTTGGACCAGCTGGTGTAATTTTGGACACCGCAGCACTGCAGCTGCACAGAGGCAAACAGAGGACAGACAGGAGTCAATACAAAACCCAAGAGGTGTCCCAAAGATACTGATCACAGCTTTGAAAAAAAAAAAGAGATATGATAAAGAGATATGATAGACGGTGAAAGAGAAAGGGGAAGATAATGGTGGGGGAGGTACAGATGGTATTTAGAGAAGCGCAGAGAAGTCTCAGAGACAAAATGCAGAGGTGTCAATTTGCAGCATCTAAAGCTTATTCATTTGTCTGTGTAGTTGAAGGCTTTTCTCTCACAGAGAATTTTAGCTGTCCTACAAATACCTCAACTTTAGAGCAGGCCAGCACGAGCAATACACACTGATATACTAGACCATTTAAAATGACACTGAGGTGGAGTATGCCAGGGTTCCCTCAGCTTATTAAACACAAAATTCAATGACAAGATGCGTTTGAGACACGGATCAAAGTTAATTATAAATATTATAAAAATTATTAATATATAAAGTCAGACAATTTCAATGAACTATGTCCATCTTTTTGCAAAAAACTTTTAAGACTTTTAAGGATTTCAAGGAGACTTGGGAACCCTTGTATGTCAACAAACTGCAAAACTACCCACCGTGAAGCAGTTCTTTGTGCTGCTACGCCCGAGTTACTTCCCTTTTTTTGACATGCGTTGTCAATGTTTTAAAGAATTTTTGGGGGATCTTTGTTCTTTAAACTTTTGTGTTCCCCACCAAAAAGTATTTTCATCATATTAAGTTTGAACTTCCAATTTTTATATTAAATTGAGATTTTCTTTTTATTCTGAATCTGCAAAACTATTTTATGAATGACTATTCACACAAATGACAGGACTGATAACCGACAAAGTGTGCAGTATACTGAGTTTTCAGCTGTCGTTCTTTAAAGATGACCTCTCTCTATAAAAAGGCAAGACACACAGACTGTAGGGCGAAGAGAGGGAAATGAAAGCGAGAGAGAAAGCAAGTGGTGCAGAACAGGTGGAAGAGGACGAAAAGAGCAAGCGAGAAAACAAAACTGTTCATGGTCAGCAGAACACGACACCAACCTGAGTCTGCAGGTAGTCCACAGCTCTGCCCTCGGGTTCATTTTCGCTGTACTTTGCGAAGACGTCGTTCATGGAGCGCTCCAGGTCTCCGCTTATCTGGACACACATCGACAGCCATGTAATGCAGTCTCCTGTCTAACGTAGCTTACCGTCAGCAAACTTCCCCGTGTGACAGAAAACCTGGGTCAGTAACTCACCTTGTTCTGGTAGATGAGGCTGAACACCAAAGCAGCAACTTCAGCTGCAAAGATCAGCATGATGATCAGGAAGAACTGGAGAGAAAAGAAAGTGAGACAAGCTGTGAAGCAGATCAGAGAGAAAAATAGAGGCTGAATAGAGTTAAAGGATAAAAATATAAGTTACATGAAAGCAAAAATCAAACATTAAGGGTGATAACTAACAGTGTACTAAAAGTTTGAAGGTGAAAATGTAACTGCAAAAGAAGAACATATCGTCACACACACACACACAGAAACCTACAAAGCTCAGGCCGACTTTGGACTCCCGGATCGTGGCGCAGCATCCCACCAGACCGAAAATGAACATCACCACGGCGACGCCGATGATGATGGCCGCCGGGATCAGCGTGTACTTGTCCTGAATGAAGTGGTCGAAGTTGTTATAGCTCTTGATCACGTAGGCGCCCACGTAGGCCAGCGCCGCCCCTGCAGCCTGCAGCGGAGGAGGAAACATCAGTGTGTTACACGACAAAAGTTTTGCACTAAGGTCGAGAAATATGGTGAGAGGCATTCAACATTCAGAAGTAAAGAATAGAAGAGAAAAGAATAAAATATGTCGAGAAAAAAAAAACAAAAAGCACAAGAACACACTAGTTTTTTCATTACTCTGCATGTTGCACCAGGAATAAACTCAAAAATAATGATCCACTGAAGTAAACATGACCAATACGTACACATTGTTATCTTCTGACCTCTGATTACAGGTAATTCTACACAAAGCACTAGGAACTGTGCCAGCTGGACTGAGGCACACTGTCCTACTTAGGACAATTTCCACTTCAGAGTAAACAATCATTAATCAAACAACACCACTGATATGTCGCATGATGTGTATTTTCCGTCTGTGCTGGAGTTAAAAGCATCAGAGAGAGAGAGTCACAAGAGTCGGTTTGGATGCTGTGACTTCATGTGATGAACACAGGCTGTTAAGGTCACTGATGAGCCGTCCCGGTGGAGTCAGATGTGGATGTAGGCCCCGAGTCACACCAACATCACGACTTTCCTAGGAGTCATGCTTCATGGTGAGCTCATCAATCATAAGACTGCATGCATGGGGGCCAATTTTATGCACAGGGATCACACTGATCCCTGATCTGGGGCCATATCCTACAAGGATTTGCTCCTAGTGGCAAAATGCCTCCCAAACAGTCCCATAATTATGATATGTTTTCTAAGAATCTTTGCTTAAATCTAAGACTAGATCCCAGAAAAAAGTTGAAAAATGGTGGACAGACAAAACAGAAGGAGAAATGTTCTCTCAACGCAGAATGACAGTGAGTTAATGAAACACTATGCTTTAGATCATCACGCAATCACAGCTTTTAAAAGAATGTCTCACTTAGCAACGGGGTCAACCTCGCCTCCCCGCTGGAATAAAAAAGTTTCTGTACCTTCCCTGCAGAGAGTCGCTATAAGTAGATTCCTTAATAACAGCAAAGCTAGGAGTCCAGGCTAAAAGTATTAGCTCAGATGCTAGAGCGGGCATCCCATGTACAGAAAGCTTTGTCCTCGCTGCAGCGGCCCCAGGCTCGAGTCCTCGGCCTGGGGCCCTTTGCTGCATGTCTACCCCCGTCACTTGCATCCTGTTTCCTGTCATCTCAGAAGCTGTCCTGTCATTAAACCCACAGAAAGGGCCCCCCCAAAAAAAATACGACTCTCAGAATGTCTGCTGGTCAACAAGTCTAAAAAGTTTTGTGGAGTTACGCAATAATAATTAAAAGTGTGTTATCCAGCAATCAGAAATGGACACAAACACATCCAAAAGTGTCGGTTCTTTTCACTCCTAATGTAGCCTAGTTGGATTTAGTCTCTTACATACGCCAGTGGTTTTCTAACAGAAAAATGTCCAACATATTTGAAATTTTATCATAATTAACTGATAATCTATTGTTAAAGAAACTGCATACTGACTAAAGACCTACTTAAAATGTTTATCCTAAGGTGTAAGAAAACAAGGGCCCTGTTATTGATCTCACTATCAGCAGTCCAACTTCCATTTGACCTTTGGAACTCGCTCTATATCAGACTTGATACAAACTCCAGCGTGTGGTAACACAAGTCCAATAGTGCGGGAGACATGGAGAGCTACAAATAAATCTGTACGTGTAAACTGGAACATATTGGAGGAAATGAAAGAGTGTATGTGATCAGCTAAACTTCCCTTTGCACCACCGATGGAAAAACTTGTGCCTCAAAAGACGACTGCCACCGCGACTTTAAATAAAAGAAGTAAACACTCAGAAATTCCCCTCTATGTGCATCTGCGCATTATTGTCGTTTCTCGGTTTTACTTCCCCCTGCACTGAGGTGAGGTTATAGATTGCCTTCTTTGTTCCAAACAATCATTCATCCTCCACTTCAGCCTCATGACTCACTTCTCTTAATCACCCCATAGTCACGGGATATCTGCGGGGTGGTTACTCCACTTCCCCCCCTCCCCTCCCCCACCACCCTCCATCTCTCCCCCCATAATCTTCCCAGAAACTCTGATCTTGTGCCTAAGAAGCAGCACAAAGAGGCTTTACACGACGTATACCGCCCAGCGTACGGTGCCACCTCTCTGGAATGCGAGGGAACCCTCCGAGGCGATGTGTCTTGATCTGCAGCGGGCCCCCTCACGAGGAACGTACTAGTACTGTATCTCGGATCTGATCCCAGGGGGAAGACCCGTTTTTTTTTTTCTTTTTCTCCTCAAACTGGGAGAGAGGGCAGCCATGATGTTTCTGCTCATGTGCTTCCAAACATTCGCTCACATTAACCCGTGAACATTTTGATTTTCCACTCAAATCACCATCAAATCTGTTTAAGGGTTTTTTTCTTTTACAACAGTGGGACGCGCAACACTCGCACCGCCGCGACGTCAAAGTTGATATTACCGATTACATGGATCACTTTGCACACAATTTTCTCTGCATTAACTGAATCATACCTGCCTCCCACTGAAAAAAATAACAGACCTTCAAAAGAAAAAAGTTTGCGGATTCAACAAAGTTTATCTGCATAATGGGATTTCATAGAGTCTGGTCTGCCAGTGGGTCGGGCCGAGGTCAAAAGCATAATTCAATATCTGGATTGAATTATGATTTATGGCCAGCGCAGTTTCGGTCAGAGGCCTGACATGTCGGCTATTAGAAACAGAGGAAAGAAAACAAACACGGATGTGACGAGCCCTTTAGTTCTAACGCTTGGACCGGGCTCGGTTTGATGAGCCTGACCGACTATAACCAAGCTCAAGCTGTTGGGAGGAAACAGGACAGATTCACATGCGAGGAGACACAGGATGATATGAACAATTCACGTCTATCCTGGCTACAATAACTGATATTGATAATTTACTACATTAAGCCGATAATCGTTAAAATATGCTCGATAGTGGGGATAAGATGATCAAACCACCGATTATCCCAGTAAGGGGTGTCGCAATATCACGATATTCACGATAACCGTTACAAGACACACAGGATAACATCATCTGACTTCAACTGCTTGCATTTTCACTAGTAATTAAGTACTTTATAGTAATTGTACTTTTTGTTTTGTCTCTTCTTTCCTACACTTGTATTTTGAGGGTAATTTGCTTGCCAAAAAAACAGAAAACAAAACACACAGCAAACAAAGTGAAAGACGGATTTGATTGCTAGGATTCTTTTAAAGAAATATCTTTAGTTATCGCAATTATATAACTGACTGTTTGGCCACGATGTGCTCTGAAAACCTGAGACTGTTACAGCCTTAATCCTGAAAATGGAAATCCACGACGTTCAGCTTTCCCTGCGTGTTTTTCTATCACGATCTGCGATAAAATCGTATGCTGTCCCGTCCCTAGTTTGAGGAATATGTGTGTTAAAGGTGACAGTATTGAATTTTTTTTAGCTCTGCAATCAATTGTCAATTGCAGCTTTTTGTCCTATGATAGGAGTTTGTTGTGTGTCAGCTAGTCAGAAAAACAAGACAGGAACAGGAGTCCAGTCGACTCTGCACAGATTTGAGACAGACAGAAAGACGAAGCGTCCGACTGGGAAAAAAAAAGAGGACGTGTTAGCGTGTTTGAGTAAAAGAGACAAACAAGGTTACTCTCGCAGGATCGGTTCACAGATGGCCTCTCTCATGATAATCGAATTACACATATCAGCCAAAGACAAGCAGAAAAGTTCACTCTGCCTCTGTCCTCAAACAGTCTGTCCTCAGGAGGAGACAGATGGGAGCTGGCTGCTGCTTTTCTACTGTAGATGAGTCACAGCGAAGTCCAGTAAATCTGAGTTCCCCCTCAGATGTCCTGGCCTGTTGGGAAATGTTTCCTCCAGAGTTCTCTAGAATCACAGCTTGGCCGAGCTGAGCTGCACTCTGAGGTACAGCGGTAAAGAGGAAGTAGGTAGAGGACTGACTGAGCTGGCCAGTGCTGACTGAGGCAGGATGTTTATCAGTCCTTAACTCGGATTCTTTTTTTTTTTAACACTCATGGTCAGAAAAAAAATGAAAGGAAAAACACAATTTCAGACACATTAGAGGTATATTTCCAAAGACGGAGGCGAGCCGCCGGTGGTGTGTGAACTCAAATCTCCGCAGGTGGAGACACAAACAGCGCGACTCACCCAGAACACCAGGCTGAGGAAGAGGAGGACGGTCTTGGACGTTAAAATCCCGCAGTCCATGTTGCGTGGAGGAAAGATGCGGTGATCGAAGGAGGACTGTGGAGCTGCTCGGGTCCGGTTTTTATGTCACGGAGCCGCCGTCTGTCTGTCTGTCTGTCTGTCTGTCGGCCTGTCTGTCCGCTCCTGCTGCTGCTGGTCTGGTCACAAGTTCTCTGTCCGCAGCGGCTCTGAGCTCACGGTCACATGCTTCGGGGAGGAGAGCGATGGAGCAGAGCAGGTCTGAGCAGCTCCTCCGACACACCCCCACCCTCCCCCACCCTCCCCCTGCTGGGAGCCGACACCTCTCTCTGTGTAATGATTAAAGGGGCATTGTGTATTTTTTCTTTCTTTCTTAGAGAAGAAATCCAGTCTTAGAAATGTCGCGTTTCCAGTATTAATAAGTTAATGAAGCAAACTCAGGAATGTTTATTTCCCCCCCCCATGACAGAGTGAACCAGCTGTTCTCAGAGGAATATAAAGTCCCCAGAGGCACCGTGTGACACTATGAAAGATGGCAGGGTCCGCCACTTATAAACACTGATGAAACTGTGTTGTCCTTTGAGGTCAGTTTGTTTTGACAGTTTTTATCATTTAAGGCATAAAAAAATGAGTCAGTTAAGACTTGACTTGTTGATGATGTTATTGTATTTTACATTAGTTAAATTACTTAAAGTTCACAGATTGTACATATTTTATATACATATTTTAAGTTACTGTTTTCTTTTTTACAGGGACAGCACACAGTTTAAAGGGACACTATGCTGTTTTGGAGAAGAGAAAACAAATTTCAATGTTTACAGTATTGATGATCGTAAAGAAATCGTGTATTGTCTTGTCCCTGGTTTGGAGAATATGTGTGTTAAATGTGACTTGAAAGTATTGATTTTTTTTTTTTTTTTACTGCTCTGCAACTAAAAACCTGCAGATCATTGCAGCTTTTTGTCATATGGTAGGAGCATGTTGTGCGTTAAAAGGGAGTCCAGTCGACTCTATACCGATTAAAAATCATAGTGAGACAGGCAGAAAGAAGAAGCGCTGGGCTGGAAGACGATGGCAGACCAGGAAATCAAAGAGTTGATGTGAGCGTGTTTGAGTAAAAGAGACAAACGAGGTTACTCTCGCAGGATTGGCTCACAGACGGCCTCTCTCATGATAATCAAATTACACACAACAGCCACAGAGAAGCAGAAAAGGTTACTCCCTCCAACCAATCTGTCCTCAGGAGGAGGCAGATGAGAGCTGCCAGCTGCTTTTCTACAAAAAAGTTACTGTAAAGTTCTCTAGAATCACTCCCTCCATAAAAAAAATAATACAAGTACAAAAATATGTGCCTTTTCCATAACTGAATAAACAGGCTCAGAGGGACATAAGGTCCCTAGAGTGCTGTATGTCGTTATAAAAAGAGGCAGGGTCCGCCACATATAAACAGTAATGAAACCGTGTTGTCCTGGAAGGTCAGTTTGGTTATTCAGTTTGTTTAGGCATAAAAAAAAATGAGGCAATGAATATTTTTCTCTTCTGATTAAAAAGTCTTCCCCAGCACTACATAGTGCTCCTTTAAAGTAAAAGTGAGCCTCTGAGTTCTGCATGAAACTGCTCACAACAAGGTCGGTGCATCATCTGGAAGGACCGGGTGATGATTTCTGTGAAGAGACATTACTGTTAAGTTTTGCAAATTGTTATCAGAATTTTTTTTATGGCGCCTTGAACACCACACGCTTACTAATATCTCCACAGCTGATTTCTCCAGAAGTCGGCATCTCACACCAAAGTGAGTGCAGGCCTCTGCTGTGTCACGGTCTGATCTGATCACCCTAAACACATGTAGGTTTCTTACTATGGAAGCTGCAGGAGGGCACGACACAAGGTGACGGCTGATCGCCCGACCACAGCACAGATAGAGACCCCTGAACCGCAACAGCACACACACTCTGAAAACACTACATACAAACAAGAGCTGAAGCCTTTTCCTCATGGTTTCCTTTCTTTGCTTTAGCTGCATTTATTTTATTGTGCACCACACAACACCACATATGCACACATCCACCCACTGACTGAAGTTTAACATCCTCAAGTTCACATGTTTTGTTGCAGTCTTTGTAAAAGAATATGATTATTGTGCTCTTGCCGGCACAACTGTGTGTGACGTGAGGTCGCTCTGTTGGAGGCGTGAGTGTGTGTGTTTGTGTTTGTGTGCAACAGGAGGAGGCGCTATCAGTACACCACAGACGGCAGGACTAGATTTGCCAATCTGCTTCCTTACACTCACACACACGCACAAGCATAAACACACGCACGCACACACACTTTATCTCATGTTATTGAAAGGGAGGAAGAAGGGGAAAAAAAAAAGCAGATGGAGAAAGAAGCGCCAAAGAGAGACCGAGATAATTTAATATTCCACTCCATGTCTCCACCGATCATCTCCAGTATGAAACCAGTAATAAACCCAAACGGTTGTTTTTAGATTTAAGGTTTGGTGTTTCAAGCTCAGTGTTGTGGAAAAGTCCTTCAAAGTGCCTTAAATGTAACAGACCTTCATGTATTGTGTTGTCTTACGTTTTATGTATCTGATGTTCTGTGTCTTGCTGTTCACCTGCCTCAGGGACAACAGATGCAAATTTGCTGCTAGCTGGCTCTGGTGCAATCACTATAAAGGGGCACTACGTAGTTTTGCTGACAAGATTTCAATCAGAAGAGAACTGATCTTCACTGGCCGATTTTTGTTTTTTATTTATGCCTAAACAAAGTAAATAAACATGCTCTCTTCGTTGTCATGACTGAATAAACAAACTGACTGTTTGGTAGTGTTTATTTTGTTTATATGTGGCGGACCCTGCCACCATTCTAGCTTCAAACAGTGTCCTGGGGAACTTATTTTCCTCTGAGAACAGCTTGTTTATTCAGTTATGGAAAAAAAAAAAAAAAAAACTCAAAAAAAAAATATATATATATATATATATATATATATATATATATATATATATATATATATATATATATATATATATATATATAGTCCCCATTAAAAATAAACAAAAAATGAAAATGAAAATATACTTATTTAAAATACGACTTACAAATACTACTGTTTAAGATTTTTTTTTTTATCTGTTGTTTGTAAAAAAAAAAAAAAAAGGCAGAAAACAGACTGCACTTGTAATATATAATATTAATGTGAGAATCGATTATCAGCAAGTCAAGTTATGAAATCAAACAATCTAACTGGTGGCCACTAAAATTCTATTCCAAATGAATCCAAATCAAATTTCGGAGGCGCAAGCATGTGGAAGAACACGACACTGTCACAAAGAAGATCAAATAAATGCAATTTTATGCTTCACTCAAACAGACTTCTGACCAGCTCTATCACAGGAAACATTACACTATAAACTGTGCATGCTGCTCTTTTACCAGCAGAACTACAGACTGTAGAGAGTGAGGAGCATTCAGTGCGTTACGCTGTCATTGTTTCACTGATTCCTTTTGTTGCTTTAATTAATCTGTTCACACTCAAACGGAAAAGCTCATGATGGGATTATTAAGTTTCTATGGCTTCGTGTCCTGTGATTAAAGCGGGTTTCAAACCGTAATTAAAAAAGAAAATGATTTAAAACACAACCATGCACACTGCTGTGAGCCTCCATCACTGGTCATTTAAGGTTGAAAAAAAAAAGACCGGGAAATTAATCTTAAATTCGTTTCTCTGTCCGCCCCTGCTTACAGACTGATAACTCTAATTCTGGCTGAGGTCCATCTCCCTCCACACAGAGGAGACACACAGTAGCCTACAGTAATATTTCTACTATATATGTCTATAAATATGATGATGTAAAATTACCATTTCTTTGTCATTTAACTCTTTGTCACCTCATTGAACGTGTTTTTATCTGCCGTGGTCAGATGTGTTGGGTCCGCGAGGCAGCTGTGTTTCTTTGGTCATCTTAAAGTGAATTTAATCTGAAAAAACGGCTGAAATGCAACGAAGGTTTGGAGGCAGCGTGTCGGCCACATTATCATCTAAGCTTATTGAATCTTAAAAGTATGTTGCCGTTTGTTGAAATGGTGTAACTTTACCAAAAAGTCCAAAATACGCGTCTCGAATTGCGCAGCACAACGGGCAGCTGTTTAATTAAACCCGACAAATTCTGACATATTTGAATAAATCGCTGAATAAAAATATATATGCGGAAAGTTCAGATTACGCTGATTCTTACGGTGGGCTTTTTAAAGAAAATGCCGACACTTTACGCATGGATTTGAGAGGATAATCCAGCTGGAGAAAACACAAACTGTATCATGTGTGAGATGAAGTGAAGAGGCGCGCTGTGGTGGGGAGGTTCACTCTACAAGGTTCTCATCGCGGCCTCATAAGCCCTGACCCTGAGGAGAGGGACAGCAGAGAGAGATCGCTGTCATTGTCGCTCACTTGACCCTGATATCAGCGCAATAACAATGTCTTCCCCCGCGGCTGCTGCGCCCCTGGCGACTCCGGCCAAATCTCCCAAGAAGAGAGCCAGGCCTCAGAAGAAGACTGGTCCCTCGGTGTCAGACCTGATACTGAAGGCTGTCTCCACGTCCACAGGCCGCGGCGGCATGTCCCTGGCAGCCCTGAAGAAGGCCCTGAAGGCCGGAGGATACGACGTGGTGAAGAACAGAGCAAGAATTGTCATCGCCATCAAGCGCTTAGTGGCCAACAAATCTTTGGTCCAGACAAAGGGCAGCGGGGCATCGGGCTCCTTCAAGCTGAACAAGAAGCCTCCCACACCTCGAAAGAAGAAGGTGGTGAAGAAGAAGAAGCCAAAGACGAAAAGGGCCAAGAAGGCTGGCGCCAAGAAAGCGGCAGCAGGTGCCTCTCCAGCGGCCAAGAAGTCACCTAAGAAGAAGAGGAAACCAAAGAGTCCCAAGAAAGCGAAGAAGCCTGCTGCAGCCAAGAAGCCCGCTGCAGCCAAGAAGCCCAAGAAGGCAAAGAGCCCCAAGAAGCCCAAACGTAAGGTCGCCAAGACCACCAGGACCAGGGCTGCTGCCAAGAAGTGAGAAGTCTCATGATAAACGCTGAATGCTGACCGAACGCCTTTGTGGAGGCGGTGAACTTGTGCGTGGACTTAACTTGTGCATTCATCCCAAGTACTTGAGTTTGCTTTAGCTATTTTACATTTTTTCTAGATTAGAAACTACTGAAACTGCTGCTTTTACAGCCCCGCCTTGTTCTGTAAAGAACTGCATTGATGGAAATAATAAACCTATTTTAATTTATCCAGCGTGTCCTGTGATTTTATTCCAGTTCTCAACAACAAAAATATCATGTTATGACCGCTATTGCATTTTATATATTCTCTGTCTATCCGAGAACTATATATCACATTTCAATCTTTAAATGCCATGTGCATGAATCAGAATCAGAATGTATAATGAAGAACTACTCTCTGCGCTTACAAGAACACAGAATTACAGAGTACACAGAGTAAAAATGTCGATTGTGCTCGGAAACACTCCCACTCTTCTAATATTGCGCACTGCACACACTGCACTGTTGTATTCGAGTATTCTGATTGTGTAATTTTATAAAACATGTTATTTAATGCCTTCACAGTCTCCCACAGGAACGAAACGAAACAATTCCACATTGCAAATGAGCCGCATTTTATTTTAAGTGTGCCTCTCTACAGCTGCAAGTTTAGACGCAAAACTGATGATTTGTCTGGAATCTCATTAGTCTGCTAAGTTGAGTGCTGAATGAGTGAACAAAGAGGATGGTATCGGACCATGTCTTGATTTTCTTTACTCACAGCGACGTAGAGGAACGCTCAAGGGCGCGCGCGTAAAGTTATGACGTGGCCCCTTTTACGCACCGTTACGCACGGTGTATTCACGCACATTTAAAAGCCAAAAGTGTGTGTTGTGAAGTGACAGACATGAGCAGCTGTTGTGGTCAAAATGAAACGTTCCTCCAAGTTACCGTCACACATCTGCCTCACAGAAACTTTTATTTAACAGAAAGAAGATTGAACACCGCCTGAGACCAGGCTGGTTATCCAACAGCTGGTAACGAGCCAGCTGACCGTCACTGACAACATTGATCCTTGACGGGCGTGTCGGGCCATGTTCGTTGCTGTCTCTCTTATCTGCAGCAAGCAAAACACACACCGGGTTTTCATTGCGGAAGGAGCGATAGTTCTGCCCGCTGATGAGCACAGGCGCTTGCAAACTCACCAGAGAATATAACTGAATTCAGCAGATAAAAGGGTGATCGCTTAGAGCGAAGAAAGTGTCGCAAAAAGTAGGATTTTGACTAAAAAATGTGTCGAGGAAATAACAAAAAAAAGTTATCAGGAGCGTGGCTAAATGATCTACAATTTAGAGCCTGAATGTACAGTATGTGGCGACTCACACAGCTGTAGAGTTCACATGGTGATAGAGCTACTTTTATAAAAAACATAAAAAATTATGTTCCACTTGTGCAGCCAAAGTTTTACTTGACCTTTCCTATAAAAACTCTAATATACTGTATATAAACCCTAATTTGTAATTACATTATTCCTGTAGCACCTCCCAAAAACAAGTTGCACATCACTTTCCCTTAATAACAGTAGCTCAAACTCAAAAGCCAGTCCAGTTCAACAGGGAGTGGTGTGATGTGGTCATTTCTCTTACACTTTAAAAATCTAGCAGCAGCGTGGTGAATCGACTGCAGTCTTCAGATGTTTTTCTAGCTTATACCAGATCAAGTGTATTACAAATATCAAGTCTGGGGGAGATACAAGCTTTTAAGCTGTTTCAGTTGGGCAGAGCAGGACTGTAACGCTTTAGTTACCTGCGCATCAAAAGACAGTTCTGAGTCAAGACATCGCCTAGACTGCAGGCCTCTTTGTGAACCTTATTTGACAAGGCAAGTTATTCGGCTGCAGGACATTTTCAGACATCCTGTTTTTAATCTCAGCATGGCAGGACATGAGGCATGAACATTGGTGATGCAGCTGCAGGTCCACTATGTGATGCCCTGGCCCAGAAAAACCCTGACACAGGTGCCTTCTCCTGTCGCCCACCGTACTCCCCCACTTTACTGAGATCAGAAGTCAGACAGCAGGGTTATACTTCGTACGACTGCTATGCGGAAACCTATACTTGTGGGCTTTTCTGGCTTTCAGACTGTGTTAAACAAGGGTGTCAAGACAACTACCATGTTCGCTCCGCTCGCATCAACACCTACTGGTGCTCTGTGAACGGACAGGCCCCAGAAAACTCAGGGTTTCTCTTTGGAGGCATTTACAGCCCCTCTCTCCTGAACCCCCTCACAAATGCCAAAAGGTGTCCCGCAAACTTCATTCCACTAAAGTTTCTCTCGGATGGCCAAATGATTTGTGTGAGTAACGACTATGAAACTGCCACCAGATTCTCAGTACCATTTGGAGGCCTCTTCAGTTGTGAGGCAAGCAACCTACTGGCAGGGTCCCAACGTCGCTGCCCTCCCAGGTTCAGCCAGCATCTCGCCACGGTGAGCGACGGCTGTGAAATTCTTTACTGTGTCCAGTCAGGACTGTTCACAGGTGGAGAGCTGAAGCCAATCCGTCTGCCTCCTTTCACTAATGCTCCACTTGTCAGCATGCAGTCCACAAACACGGTTATGGTGATGACTGAAGAAGACAAGACCTGGGTCAGAGTGGGGAAGACCAAGGCATGGAAACTGGCCAAACCAGAGGAAATCCGGGAAATGGTGCGCCAGTTTAACCCAGAATTGAGTCAGATGTCTAGTGGAGAAAAGGCAGGAGTAGCCGTTGGGGTGATGGGTTTGATGGCACTGGTGGTCATAGTGGTAGCAGTCATGGTGAAATGGAGGAGGAGGGTGTCTGGGTTTGTGAGAGCTCGAGGCTATGAGGAAATACACCAGGAGGTAGAGCATGAAGGAGAGACGGAAACACTGCATGCTTAAAAATCGGCATTCATTATTGTTGTGTGAAATGTATTTAACCAATTAGTAATTCACATAGCTGCATTAGAACAAGTGATATGAATTGTAAATGTCTGAGTTAAACAACACATTTATTGGTAGCATGATATGTACTTTAAGCTGTTGTTTACCATAAGTTTGTATTTTGCAGTTACACTCCTGAGACAACATGTCATGTAAAAAGCAGCAAACTGCCTTTGAAACCAACTGGCAAAAAGCAGAAGTGCTTTACTGCCCTGAGGCCAAGATGCACAAAGCAGTGTAGTATACAAACATTTCAAATACTTCTGTAAAAAACCTATTGTATAAACGGTAAATTGAAATAAAACATTCAATTCTTAAACGGAGGATAGAACTGAATGTTTTATTTGAATGTTCCATTTATACAATATGTTGCTGATGTATCTGTGTTAACAGATGATTGATTAGAATTTTGCAAGGTCTCTCTTTTTTAATTTCAGCAAATTAAGCATTATTTCTTGTATTTTTGTACCTTGCGATTAAAATTGACTTTGCAAGTGTCAATCAAACCTCCCTGTGCTGCACTTAACAACTAATTGAAGTATTATAAAACGATATGTTTAAATGAATTTGTTGTGTTTGTGCTTTACATGTCTCTGTTCACTTCAGAAGTGCCTTAACTCCTCAGTTCGTTGTGAGTCTTTTTGTGAGTTTTTTTCTTAATCTTAACAAACTTAACAAATGGAGTTGAATCTTTGAACTAAATCAAACATGTTTAATCTTCTCATGACAGAAGGTACATTTACACCTTAATTTTAAGGTAAGTATAAAATGCAAAAGTCACAGTTAAAGGTAAGAATGCGCAAGATTGTAAACAGTTCAATGTACATTATGTACAGTATGTCCTGTTGAACAGCTGACAACTTCTTATGCAGAATTGTGACTAGTAAATCTGAATGCAATGTTCACTATGAGGCATCCATTATAAAGGGAGTGGTCAATTAGTGAACAAGGGGTGATTTAGCACCCAGTCTTGATTTGCTGGATTCATAGTGATACAGGTATACGTACAAGCATGCTCAGAAAGTTGTGGTGTGGCATCGTTAAACGTGGGAAGTTGTTATGAAGTGGTAGATACACCACACACACATCTCCAAATAAATGTGTTTCTACGTTGGTCCTCAAACATTAAAGAGAAATGGTCACACATCTGCGATCCAGTCCAGTACATACAATGCAACTTTTGCCTTTAAAAGACAGATGCTGGACAAGAGATTTTTGTTGTGATCACTTTGAGTGAGTTTGGCATGACAAAACATTAACAGAGTGAGCCAGTCTCAACCAGTAATGAGATAAAAAAAAAGTGAGAAAAGGTCTGACAGAAGCAGTGATCAATATTATTCCACAGCACTGGGGCATTTGTATACTTTATCTTAAAGCAGAGAGGCCTTGAGCCTGTGAAGTGAAAGCATTTTGTAGTGGGGACTCACAGAGCTGTTGGGTTCATGAGCAGCATGGTTATGTGTTGCCATCTGCTGGCTGGAATCAGTAACAGGGACTGTCTGCTGGTGAGGGTCATCTCAGGTCGGTTTCTATTGTAACTGGTAGAACTTGTCTGCTGTGGAGCTGCTTTTATAAAACTAAGCTGTATGCAGCCTAAACACAGCTTGGCATTTCCATGATGTAATATAGAGTGAAAATGCAAATGTAAAGTTTTGTAAAATTTGTCCATTCATTACACTTTCATAATTAATCCATAATCAATCGATAAAGGTTAGCACTATCATGTTTAAATCAAACTTCAACATAATAAAATAGATTTTAGTATAAAATGTAAATCGTATTAACAATCTCATAGAGTATGTGAAAAGCAGTGCAGGTATCAAGCGATTTTTAGACCAATAACTTTGTCACTTCTTCTTTAAAATCCTGTGGTGAAGATAAGGAATGCTAGCTTGTAGATATAGTTAAATGTGTTGACAGTGTACTTGTTACTTTGAAGAGTAAACTGGTAAGTCTTATCACCTGTGATCCTGTCAGGTGAGGAGTTGGAGGGGGCAGTCGAGGGCTACCGGTTGTGAGGAAACGTGTTGTTTGAGAAAAACACAGAGCTTTTCCTGTGGTTTTTTCATATGTTGTGTATGTCTTATCTTGTGTAGTTGTGCGCCAACATTCATGCTCAGGCTTGACTGTCTGGTGATGACGTTGGGTGGTGGCTAGGTTGGAAAATTCTTGGGTTCTTCCCTGTGACGTACACTCATGTGACAGTTCACAGAAGATGTGAAAACGACATAATTTCCCTTTTGTGTGTTGTGTTTTTTTCATGCCTGCTTTCAATTCCCTTTAATAAGAGGAAGTGATAAACCCCTGTATGTGAACCTTTACAGTCGAAGAATTATGTGAAACAAATAGATCAACCACAGATGTGCACATTTAAGCAATGGTCTGCTGGGTTTTATGTTAAACTTAAATCTAATTTCCTCCATCTCAATTAAATTGATTTCAAATTGTAACAAGTTGCTTTTTGGGTAGGGTAATAATGAGTGAGAACTGAAGAGTGAAACTGAAGTATAACTGGTTGACAGGCACTGCTCTTGTGTACTTGGAGAAACTCTTGACAAATGTGACTTTTCTCAATTGGCTCAGGTGTTCCTCCTCAGACTGTCTCATTTAATCACAACTGTACATGTTCAGGCAAGTTCTCGTGACATCTGCATATTACGTTCGAGTTCATCTCAACAAACCTCTATTACTTTAAGCACTGAATTCAGTGAAGGATTACACAACATAAATCATGTAATTAGACCATCTAAAACTGATTTACAGCTCCAATACTGCAGGTTTTATGATACTGCCTATAAATATGAAGCTGTTTTTCTGTGAAAGATAAAATCATAAGCATACATTAGGAAATGCACCAAGTTCCGTTTTAGTTAATAATAGCTTACAAGTAAACAAATCTGTACACAACACATGTAAATGAAAGCCAAAAACTGTTCTGTTCCCCAACCGGTTCTCATAAAGAACTTCCTCTTTGTCACATGACATGCTGCACATGAGGAGGAGGAACCTGAACTTTATATTCAGCTGTCTTAAGTCTTTTCTCACACAGCCACCATGAAGGCAGCGGTGACCCTCCTGGTGCTCTCCCTTCATGTCTGCTCTTCAGTCCCGGTCAGCCGTCCCACCAACTGGCTCAGACAATGTCGCGCCTCAACCAACCTCTCTATCACAGCGCTGGAGGTGCTGCCAGGTGGAGGCTGGGACAACCTCCGGAACATGGATGCCGGTCGAGTCATGAACATCAGCTACTTCCATTGCCAGACAACTGAAGACGGGCTCTACCTCATCCCAGATGAGGTGTTTGTCGTCCCGCACAAGGAGACGGGCGTGGAGACAAACTCAGAGATAATCAGCTCCTGGCTGGATCAGAAAAGCTCGACATCTCACAGCATAAACGCAGACATATCCTTCGTCCCTGTGCTGAATGGAAAGTTTTCTACAGAGAACAAGAGGATGAAAACCCATCAGGTCAAAGACTCTTCAACTACAGCCAGAGTGCAGGTAAGTTTTTACTATCCATTCTTTGGATGAATGAACATATTTTTTACAGCACAAAGCTGTGGAAGCCACACTCTACTTAGAATTACAATTACTTATACAGATGTTTATTGCCCTTTGACATTTGATAGTTTGTAGGACCAAGTAGCAGAAATCAATGCGCATTAACCCAGGCAATTTCTTATCTGCATTTCCTGTTGTTAGAGATGTCACTTTAAAAGCACCTTAAGAAGCTCAAATAAGTATGGCGTATGGTATTCAGCAAAACACAATCTTGTTTTTTTTTCTCAAAGGTTCGTAACTTCATCTACACAGTTAAGGCTTATCCAGACTTCACTCTGGACACACGCTTTGCTCAACAAGCCAAAGACATAGCTGACGCAATTGAAAACAACCAAACAAGGAATGCTGATTATCTCTCAGAGAAGATGGTGCTGGACTACGGAACCCATGTTATCACTAGTGTCGATGCCGGGGCTTCGATGGTGGAAGAAGACTACCTCCGCTCTTCATATGTGTTGAACAGTGTGTCAGAAAGTTCCTCTATCTCGGCACAGGCAGGCTTAAACTTTTTTGACAAACTCAAGTTTGACATCAGCAGTCAAAGTGCCCAACAGAGCTCATCACTGAAAACATATCAGTCAAATATTACGTACTCACTCATCCAGAGCCATGGCGGCACACCATTCTATCCTGGCATCACTCTGCAGAAGTGGCAGGAAAGTATCAGGAACAACCTGGTTTCTATTGATCGGTCCGGATTTCCCCTACACTTCTTCATAAACACCAACACCTTCCCTGATCTGCCACAGCCAACAGTTGGCAAAGTGGCTCATAGAGTGAGTCAGGCCATAGAGCGATACTACAAGGTCAACACACGTCCTGGATGTGTCGACGTCAACTCCAAGAACTTTAACTTCCAAGCCAACGTTGATGATTCATCCTGTGAGGGCCCCGCTACAAACCTCAGTTTTGGTGGTGTCTACCAAGAGTGTGTTCAGCTCAGCTCAGATGCAGGTCCACTATGTGATGCCCTGGCCCAGAAAAACCCTGACACAGGTGCCTTCTCCTGTCGCCCACCGTACTCCCCCACTTTACTGAGATCAGAAGTCAGACAGCAGGGTTACACTACGTACGACTGCCATGACGAACGCTATCGCTGTGGGTTTTTACACCTTTCACATTGCCATCGACAAGTGTGTCAAGACAACTACCATGTTCGCTCCGCTCGCATCAACACCTACTGGTGCTCTGTGAACGGACAGGCCCCAGAAAACTCAGGGTATCTTTTTGGAGGCATTTACAGCCCCTCTCTCCTGAACCCCCTCACAAATGCCAAAAGGTGTCCCGCAAACTTCATTCCACTAAAGTTTCTCTCGGATGGCCAAATGATTTGTGTGAGTAACGACTATGAAACTGCCACCAGATTCTCAGTACCATTTGGAGGCCTCTTCAGTTGTGAGGCAAGCAACCCACTGGCAGGGTCCCAACGTCGCTGCCCTCCCAGGTTCAGCCAGCATCTCGCCACGGTGAGCGACGGCTGTGAAATTCTTTACTGTGTCCAGTCAGGACTGTTCACAGGTGGAGAGCTGAAGCCAATCCGTCTGCCTCCTTTCACTAATGCTCCACTTGTCAGCATGCAGTCCACAAACACGGTTATGGTGATGACTGAAGAAGACAAGACCTGGGTCAGAGTGGGGAAGACCAAGGCATGGAAACTGGCCAAACCAGAGGAAATCCAGGAAATGGTGCGCCAGTTTAACCCAGAATTGAGTCAGATGTCTAGTGGAGAAAAGGCAGGAGTAGCCTTTGGGGTGATGGGTTTGATGGCACTGGTGGTCATAGTGGTGGTAGTCCTGGTGAAGAAGAGGAGGAGGGTCTCTGGGTTTACGAGAGCTCGAGGCTATGAGGAAATACGTGAGGAGGTAGAGTGTGAAGAAGGTGAGAGGGAGACACAGTAAGCTTAAGAAAAAAACATACCACTTGATATGTTCACATGGTTTGACAAGATTTTTTTGTTTTTGACTTCCTTGTTTATTGTCAGTTCAAAAATCAATGTCATGTAGCTTCCAGGAGTGGAACATTTTCATCTTTAAGGGCTCCTTGTTTGAATCAGTTGGGTTGTGCTTTAATAATTGTTGTTTGAAATGTCTATTGAACCAATTAGCAATTCACAAAGCTGCATTATAACAACTGCTATGCATTGTAAATGTCCAAGTTAAACAACACATCTACTGGTAGCATGATGTGTACATTAAGCTGTTGTTTAGCCTAAGTTCGTATTTGCACTCATAAGCAAGAGATAACGTGTCATTTAAAAAGCAGCAAGCTGCCTTTGAAACCAACTGGCAAAAAGCAGAAGTTCTTTATAGAGGTCACAGTGAACCAATACCGCCCTCAAGAGGCCAATATGTGCAAAGCAATGTAGTATATAAAAAATTCTATCCCCATGAAGAACTGAATGTTTTATTTGAATGTACTGTTTGTACAATATGTTGTTTATGTATGTTTTAACAGGTGATTTAAGTCTCTTTTTTAATATGAACAAAAGAATCATTGGATGAAAGATTTATTTTTTGTTTTTTTAAGTTTTTAAATTTTTGTACCTTCTGATTAAAATAGACTTTGTAAGTGTCAATCAAACCTCCCTGTGCTGCACTTAACAACTAATTAAAGTATTATAAAACAATATGTTTTAATGAGTTTGTTATGTTTGTGCTTTGTATGTCTCTGTTTGAAAACCTCAGAAGTGCCCTATTTCCTCAGTTATTTGTGTGTCTAACAGGTCTGTGTGATATGTATGATGTATATAAAGGTGTAGTTATACCTAAGTTTTGAGGTACAAAATGCAAAATTGCAAGAACGTAAACGTGGCACTCAAACACAAACTGGTTCTTTAAATAAAACGGCTTATTCGTGTTGAAAAAACAAATCTTCCTCTGCCTCATGTTGAGTGAATCCTCTTGCACAGAGCGCAGAGAGACTTTACAGAGAAAACCACCAACACTCCACCCACATCCATAAATAGACAATGGCAAAACTGACCTCATGGTGTTGGTAAGGTTATCAGTGCACAGACAGGCCGGCTCAGACGCTGTACAGACAAAAACACACATACACAGTCACTCCAACAAACACAGATTGCACGTGCTGTACACTCACATGCACAGCCACACACATACATTTAGCCATTTCCCGTAACGAGTGCTCACACCACTGTGCATCGTTCCTCTCGTGATTAGATCTCCCTCCCCCACACATGCAAATGCACACACACACACACTCATACACAGCTGTGAGGGATTCATAGAGCTGGGTCATGAACATAACAATTTCCTCAGCATGAGTGAGTTTGTTTTTAAGGCCTTAGGGGAGGGAGAGAGACAGAGAGAGAGACGGAGAGAGACAGAGAGAGAGAGAGAGACAGAGAGAGAGAAAGAGAGAGAGAGAGAGAGAGAGATACATAGCCCTGAAGCAGAGGAACTCCCTCCTTCGTCTTTTTCATGAGGCGGAGGACAGACAAAAGAGTGCACCCAGCAGGCTTTCAGCACAGCTTCCCAGCAAAGCCGAAGCTCTCTCAACCGTGATTCCATCTCCAGCAGGATCAAGAGTTTAGTCAGTTGGCAGTTCATCGTTTACAGTGAGCTGTGCCGTCGATGGGGTTAGCAAAGACGGGGAGGCACGTATTTTTCTTGGCTGTTAGAGTCTGGAGAGGAATTTTTAGGAGGGCAAGGGAAGCTACAGACTGACAGCTTCTAAAAGAGGACAAGGGCACAATCTGAAGGCCGATAGATAAGTTACAGTCCAAGGTAAGAGTGCTTGTCGTGTTGTTGTGTATCTGTCTGCTGTGCACGTTTTCAGAGTTGACACAACATCTGTGGCAGGATTACTCCGGTTTATGAAGCAGAGAGGATTAGAGGCTCATCTGTGTTTACTGTGTGACACTTTTTCATCTTTGATTGTTAAGAGAGCTACCCTACTTACAGGTAAACCTGTGGAAATTGGTGATATTTGTGGGAATACAGATTTTACTGACTACTTTCTCACCCTATGCATTGTGTTACACTCAGGTAACTATGCAAGCTGCAAGATACCAGCAGAGCAACCGCCTCCTGTTTATATTGGCTTTACTGGTCATGATGGAGGTCTGCGGGGTCCAGGGCTGTCGGATTGGCTCAGGCTCAGAGTGTGAGAAAGCCCCTTTTGTTCCCGGCCACAACCTGGCAGGGGAGGGTTTTGATGTGGTGCGGATGCGTCGGACAGGGGCGTATGTCATCAATGTCAAAGGTCATCTGGTTGACAACCACACCTGCACACTGTGTCCAAACCGCTTCCAACAAGGACAGGTACAAACTGTAAAACTCCTCTTCTCTCCTATCCATGGGGTTTTCAGTCCAAACTCCCTTCACTTAATATCCTAACCACTTTTTCTTAGCTCCTTCTGTCCTGTGGTTTTCTTCCCTCTATTCTATTCTACACTTCCTGTAACTATTTCTTCCGCCACCTGCATCCCACTCTACATCCTGCCTTTCCTTGTCTGCTCAGATTCAGAGGCTCCCAGCAGCAGTGCTCGACTGGCGCCCCTTCAGCCGCTGCAGTAAGCAGCTTTCCAGTGCCCTCCATCACTCTGTGGACTCCCTGCTGCGCAGCTCCAACTCCCTGGTTAACAACAACTGGGGCGTGGGTTTGAGTTTGGAGAACTTTGGCAATGCGGTGCTGGGCGGAAGCCGCTCAGAGTTGGCAAAGTTTGCCCGTTCGCAGCACAGTGTGGACAAGGCCACTTTTGCCATCCATGAAATCAGCTGCACCTACTACAGGTAAAGTTGGGTTGAAGAAAACCCTCAATCCAATATTCATTAATGAAATTTAAATGAGACTCAACAGATGGAAAATGAATACCGGATTAATTGCCCCTTAATCATATATCGTTGGGAATGAGACTCGATAATCAACTGTTTTACAGATAGGACCTTTCATGTAAAGAAGGCAAAAGCCTTTTTAGGATATAGTTCAGAGCTGAAAATTGATAAATTGAAATTGAATTATAATTTAGATATAGTGTGGAGATTTTTTTTTAATTGTGAGAAACAGATTTTGGAAAGAAGGCAATTTAAGAAAAAAGGTTTGAAAGTCACTCAAACTTAAACAAAAGAAACATTCTTTGCACCGCTACAAGTTACAACAGCTTGAGCTCGACTGTTTATTATTTCTCATCTAACAGTGAATATCCTCGTTGTGTTATGGTTAAACTCCACACGTCTTGTTTTTTTTTAGCTACAGGCTGGCTGACCATCCACAGCTGAGTGCAGAGTTCACAAAGCATCTGAAGAGACTCCCACAGAGTATAAATACAAGCCAGAACAGAGCCCTGTATAGACGGCTGATAGACACCTATGGAACGCACTACATACACCAGGTCAGACATTTGATACTGTAGTACTGGTGCTGAAGAATGTCTTTTTGAAATAGTAGATCTAGATGATGAGTCTTATTTGTTCACATCTCGTAGGTCCAGCTTGGTGGTAAGGTGAGGCGAATCACTGCCTTCAGGACCTGCCTGGCCACACTCAAAGGCTTCTCCGAGTCCGAAGTCAAAACCTGTCTGAACGCTGAACTCCGAATGGCTCTTGGTTTCCTCCCTGCCAATGCATCCTTCTCCAACAAGTGTGACAACCTCTTGAAGGGTAACATGAGCATGGGCTTCTACCAAGGCTTCATGACCCATAAGATTGAGGTTATCGGAGGGGAGAGGTACTTCCCAGACATCCTCTACCAGGAGGACCCGTCTGAGGCGTACAACAGCTGGATGAACAGCCTCCATGACAACCCTGATGTGGTTTCTTACGCCATCTTCCCTCTGCATCATCTGGTTGAGGACTCACAGATCAGTGCTAATCTGAGAAGCACCGTCGAGGAGTATATTAAAGACAACCAGCTGAGGGATGACCAGTTTGGGTCCAAGAACTGCTCCCCGACTCCCAACTTGGATCATAACTGCTGCCCTCTACGGGCTGGCAGAGGAACTCTCAGACTGGTGATCCAGAGAGCTGCAGGCCTGAAGGCAGACACCTTCACGAAAACGGACGCCTACGTGAAGATCTTCTACAACGACATGTATGAGGAGACAGATACGGTGATGGACAACAATGACCCAGTGTGGAACGCGACTTTTGACTTTGGATCAGTGGAGTTGGGTCAGCAGTTGAGGTTTGAAGTGTGGGATAGGGACGTGCTCTACAATGATGTAGCGGGTATATGTGTTGTCTTCCCTGAGCGAGGAAGTCGTTCTCTCAGCTGTCAGCTGAGCAAAGGTGTCCTCTACTTCTCCTACAGCATCAAATGTGATGCTCACTTGACAGGCTTCAGGTGTGGACGATACTCCCCCAATGCAGAGTAGGTTATTATGTATATAGTACATTTTAGTATTTTTTTCATACTGATTAATGTTGAACTTTAAAGTGTCTGACTTGGAGTATAAATGTATGTAGTATATATGTGGTCCTGTGCAGAGGGAGATTAACTAACCAAAGCCCTTGTGATTCTATTGTACATATCAAAATAAAGTGATTTTGATTATGGACATTTACTGTGTGTGTCACTTTGAGGGGTTCTAGGTCTGATTTATATCGATAATGCACTGATAACCACAATGATCATCACCTTTTCTATAAGCTGTAGAAGTAAATAAACCAAGAACACTTAAAGATATTAGACAAGTAAATACTTAATCTTACCTTGATTCACATAATTGGGTAATAATTGAGCAATAATACATATTGCCAATGAAAAAAATATAAATTTAAAATATAACATTTTAAATATAAACTCCAGTTTAATCAAAACTAATTCCAATTGAGTATCTCAGACCTTACTGTGAAACAAAAGCTAATTTTATTCAAATAAATAGATCAGAAATACAGTGCAGACATTATAAATGTGGCAAATGACTATTTGAGCTGGAAATGGCTCTGGCTATCATTATAAAAGCCTGATTGGTCATAAGAAAATCCTTGAGCAATTACTTCTCACAACTAGTGTGCCAATTTGAAAAGCAATAAACCTCAGCCTTCGTCTGGCTAGTTGAGTATTTGGAGAATCAGCATTTGTGGGTTTGATGACAGTCTCAAAATGGCCCGGAAAAAAAAAAAAAGATCATTTTCTCAGTGGCAGCGGCTTGTGCTGAACCGCTGTAGGCATGACCACACAAACAGTTATTCAAATTTTTATTATTCAGTTCAAACAGGAACCTTAAAAACATACAAATGACCTCATAAAAGCTTTTACATTAACACTTGTACACTCACAACACACTAGCCACTTTTACAGTACATAAATGCAGCAGCTACTTCTTCCAGTCATCTTCACTGTGTCACTTGGCTTAAGATATTTAAAGGCGTAGAAGAAACCAATTCAAGCACCACATTCATAAAAGACGTTCTGTTTTCATATTTTGATTTTCTAGTTAAACACACTAGAAAATCTGGAATATCTGTGTGTTAAATGCATTGACTACACCCACACAACCATGTATCTTCTAAAGGTCAAACAGTCTGCCTTGGCTGAACAAGTAACTTAAAATATGACCTCAGGATGAAACTCAACACACTACATTTACAGTGACATAGAATACAATTTTCCAGATACTTTTTCATGTAACCTCAGCTGTGTAAAATGCTTTATGGGAATTGGTCGCCGAGGAGATTCATGGGAATATCAACATTTCCAGTACAGTTGCCTTACCTGCGACTTTTTAAACGTTCTGTAATGTAAACTTTCTTCTTTATATAAAAAAAAGTGACAAGATGCAAACGTGTGTATGAAGGATGGTAAAGAATCTTCCAATTTCCATGCAACGCCTCTTCAGACATGTAAGCATAACATCCTTACTTGAACTTGAAATATTTCATCTGTTTAAGACAGCCTGTAAGCATAATATTTCCTGACCAGCATACGGTACTTTTATTTGAATAATGTAACACTGTGTGGATTAAACCAACTCAAAAGGTGATACTTTTTTCAGTCGACGCGCTCGATGGTGCACTCACGCTGCATTCCTGACGGTTTGGTCTGAACTTTTAAACACCACTTTGTTTCAAGTTTCTACAGCTTGAGACTCACATCACAGGTAGGAGTGCATAATATTTAAAGGCATTTTTTGTCGTATTGCCTCTATGTTACTAGTCTCGTAATCAAAGTATGAGCATAAACTGTAAAAATAGTGTTTTAGGCACAGCTACCATTCTACACAGTTAATCAGATCTCAACATCAGAAGTTTTTTGTTTTTTTTCCCATGGCAGCATATGGTTATCAGTAGTTGCATGTGTTCAGTCAGAACACTCAAGTCTGCCCAGAATCACAGGAATACCATCAGTCAGGGGTTTTCTATTGTCACCAGTTTCATGTGTTTTTGTATCACAGTCCCAGTGAGGCTTTGAGCAAAGATGCCATATCTTCAGGTATGGTCCCCTCATCACCTAAAGAACAAATGTTCACGTTTTATATGTTTTCATATACAGAGGGTTAGTGCAAAGACAGGTCAACTGGTTCAAACAATGAGAGTGCCAGGAAGTATGGATAACCAATGTGACACACCAATGATCACTTCCCTTGAGGTTTGGATCTATTGCCTTTGGTTCTATACTACAGTGCTTCCACTCCATGTCTGTCTGTCCTGGAAGAGGAATCTTTCCCTTCTCACTCTTCTTGAACTGATCATTTTTACAAATGTGTTCACTCTATATTTACACATTATCTGACTGTTGAAATGCTGAACCGTCTGTTCTGAATATATTTTTTTCATTTAGTTTTGCCATTAAGAGTAACCGAGACACTTTCACCAACAAATACTTGCTTAGGGAAAACTCTTCATTACCGCCACCTCTGCAGGGTTTAGCATGTAGTAGACGTAGTTCTTGAATCTGCTTGCCCTCTTTCCTTAACAATGATCACTTGATTCCACTGGACACGTCTCTCTTACGTGGCGTGTGTGGCACTGTTTTGTTCATAAGCTACTGGAAGAGTTCCAAAAGCGGAACCAGGCCATGCCTGCACAATATTTTTGACTTGCTCAGCTTGTGTTTACGTTGTCATTTCACCGGATGCACCATGCTGTTCCACTGTCCGACCTCCTGACTGGCTCTATCTACTCTCCGTAGCTGAACACGAATGTGGTCCTCTTTCATCAAAAATAGACTTGGTGCGTATTTTTTGCAGAACAAAGATGGGAGGCGCTTCTGGAACGTTGCTGAAATGTGCCATGGTGCAGCTGGTGGACACACGAGCGTTGACTAGAACGACCACAATCAGTTCCAGCGACCAAATGTGCCCAAAAGAGCAGTGCTGACGAGCCCAGTGAAATCTGGTTGTTACTGTTCTAACACACACTACTTAAGAAATCATCGTGGCTCTTTTTGTTGGTTTTTGCTAGTAAAATTTAGTCAGTTTCATGTATTTAATGCAGAGATGTGTGTGATATGTGAGGTGTGCATGGAGTCAAGAAAACAACTGTATGTGTGCACGTCTTCTTACCCTGCTCAGCAGTGGTCATATCCTGCTCCAGCTTTAGTTTCTTCTGGCCCAGCTGCAGCATACAGTCCTCTATGCTGTCCTTACTGATCAGCTTAATCACCTGTACAGTCCTGAAACCCACAGTGAAGTACATTAGTCACAGCCGTGAATCAATACTTGGAGCACCTAATCTTGGAATTACATTAATATTAATCAATCTCATCAGAGTTTTATTACTGACATAATAAGAGGGAATTCCAATTCCAAGACTTATTACATTAGGAGAGTATTAGCAATAGACTCCATCTTACTTAGTCTGGCCCACACGATGACATCTGTCTTCTGCCTGTTTGTCATTGTAGGGATTGCAGTCGATGTCATGAAGAATGACGACATTAGCTGAGGTGAGGTTGATGCCCAGGCCACCGGCACGCGTTGACAACAGGAACACGAATATGTCAGGATCGGTGTTGAACTCATCAATCAACACAATCCTGCAGGACAAAGAGATGAGTTTAATTACTACAACATTTATAGTGTGATGATGAAGCTGAATACCAAACATTGCTTCAATTTTCTTGATCTAAGTAATGGCTAGATTTTTTGCATTTATAAGCTTAAATTTGTAATGGTTCTGGCTTGTTGGCTCCAATCTATCTGACTTTGATATACTGTTCGACTCTGACCTGTCAGCTATGGGAGTGGATCCATCCAGTCTGACGTAACGATGCTTAAGATGTCTCAGCAGCACTTCCACAATGTCCAGCATCATGGTGAACTGACTGAATAATACCACTCGGTCTCCCTGTAGGATTAAATGCAAGAAGTTATGCTACATGATATACATCTGTGTGCAAAAAGCATGTGTCGTGACATGGTTCTGCATATTTGTGTTTACTTTGTTTTTAAGTGAGGCCAGCAGCTCTGTGAGGTGGTGAAATTTCCCAGAGTCAAGCAGGAGACTGGTTTCAAGCTGGTAGGTGCCGATGGAGGAGTACTGCTGGCATAAACGATGCAGCTCAAAGTCTGACATCACTTCCATGTCCTCCTGGATCAGAGCAGCGTCTGCATCAAAGTGAGTAGGCTCCTGTGGGGGCAAAGAAAGAAGAGTGGAGAAAACAATGTAAGGGGGGAGAGAAAGTTGCAGAGGAAAGAGTAAAAAGAGGGACATTAATGAGGAATAACAAGACAAAGTGTGTTAAAGTATAAACAGAAAAATGCTCTGCTATCCCTATCGTGTTGTGGCACTGGTGGTTTTGAACATGTTCTGTGTTCATTTATTTCATTTAACTAATCAAATACTTCAAATTCTTTTAAATGTTTGTGTCATCAGCCAGCTAAGCCAGAGAAGGTAGTTGTGAAACTACTTGATGTAAAATACACAGCAGGAAGTGGGAGTAGGACTGACCTTGAGCATGAGTTTGCTCATGGCTTTGAGCTTTTCCGTGGTGTAGTACTGTCGATGAAGCAGAGGGTGGTTGGCCATCTTCCTCAACTGCATCATCACATTGCACAACTCGCGCTCTGCACAGAAAAGGCACGAGGGGCATTATCAACCAGACATCAATTTCTGTGATCTATGCAAAACAATAATGTGATGCACAACTGGGAGCAGTGAATCAGGCTTACTCTCTCCACTGGTGGTAGCCTTGAGCTTTTGAAAGAGGGTCTTGTAGAGAACCTGCTGTTTCTCACTCATCGAGCAAGACTCTACCTTCTCCTCCTTGGCTGGAAGTTGCTTGAGGACCTACAGGAAGAAAAGACGATAAGGGGATCATAATACTTACACAGGGTACCAGTGAGTGGGATTACTGACATTACGGCCACAGGCCAATGTTTTATGACACAAGTAACTCACCTCGTTCTTGACCCTTCGTAGGATAAAAGGCTTCATGATGAGTTTTGCCTGAGAAATACGCTCCCTCTCAAAGCTGCTCTGCTCCTCGTGTGATTTCTGACACCAAACAGACAACATCACACATTCAGATTAGCCAAAAAATACATTTACTATTGAAGTTGCCTTGGTGTTTAAAAAGAAAAAAAATCTGTTGCTATTACATTTGTGAAACGAATAATTTAATGGGACTAAAGGAAAGTGGAGGACTCTTCTCACAACCTGTTATTTCATGAAGTATCCGGAGTGATGCTATATCTGAAGTGTATTTCAGCATTTCAAACCAGAATATCTGACTGATTATTATTCAACGCTGCTTCAGTTTAGAACATAAAAAGGGCGAGGACAGGCTTGTGTTTCCAAGTGGTGTGCCTGCAATTTTTCGGTGCCATTCAGCTTCAAATAGCACAGCTACCATCTGTCCACACAAACTGAGCTACAGTGTAACACGCACTCACACACCATAGAAAACATTTTGGAGAGCTGCGAAGTAGAGCTGGAGAACATAGATGGCATGATGAAGTTCAGGAGCGACATCAGTTCTAAGAGGTTGTTCTGTAAAGGAGTTCCTGTCAGCAGCAAGCGATGCTCCGCCTACGGGGAAAGAGACACGGAGACATCTTAAACTGTTACATTCAATACTACTGGAAGAAGCATAGGAGGGCAAAGAATTGTGGGGAAGATATACAAAAAAGTAAGATGTGAAGTATAAAACATAAAAAAATTGAAAGTGAACTAACGTTAATAGCCATGAGGTGGCGGTAGCGCAGAGAGTTCATGTTCTTCAGCATGTGACCTTCATCAAACACGGCATACTTCAGACGCAGCTTACGGAACAGGCTGCGATCATTATCGTTGCCTATGGCCACGTTATACCTGTGAAACAAGCAAATCAGAATAAAACAAAATGATTCATTTGCACTGACAATTTGCATGAGGAACTTACTTGGATCTCCATTAGCATTACTGTAATATTCTGTAAATATGATCATTTGTGTTTTTGCTCACGTGGTCACAATGACGTTGAACTCAACATCCTGATTGAGGATGTCGTGTCTGAGGTAGCGACGGTCTTCTATTGATCCTGTACAGAACATATAAGTAAAAACCATATTTCTGTCTGAATACTGCAAGAAATTGTCATTAAAAAATGTATTCATTATGACATAGCATGTTCAGAACAAATCATAACTTTCCAAAGGAAAGCCTTGAAGGAACATAAGCACTGTGCAGGCTCAGGGTTTTATAAGTCATCCTGAGATGGACTTTCTGGTTTATGCTTTGTCCTTTACCTATAACTACTTTAGTCCTATGTGAACATGGGCTAAGACACTTTTATGCACAAACGCGATACCGAGTCCTCTTCAGCTGTCTCTGTGCACACTTAATGAACACGTACAGTTGCCAGAACAAATGCAGGGTTGGCATTAGTTTGGCACCATATTTATGTGAAAAGATGAATGAAGAGACTCACCGTAATAGACAAGAACTTTGAGGCTTGGAGACCACAGCTTGAGCTCTCTGACCCAGTTATCTACAAGAAAGAGAGAATATTTGTAAACATAACCTTAAACAGGAGACAAAACCAAATGACTTTAAGCGTAACATTTTTACCAAACATATGTTGTTGTTAGATTAGGTAATTCAAAGTAAATATAGTAAAATAATGTGATTTGTGGAGATTGTTACCCAGTGTGGAGGATGGCACAGTAATGAGGTGAGGACCTTCTATGCCATTCTGGTAAAGCTGGGACAGAAACGCTATAGCCTGGATGGTTTTCCCCAAACCCTGAGAGAGAGTGTGAAAGAGGGAGACAGATGGAGAAACGTAGAGTCAGACAGATATCAGACAAAATAAATAAAAAGCCAGATGGACAGAGAAATAAATATATATTTACGTTTCAGATCAGGTACGACCTGTATAAACAACCAAAATCCTTACAGACTTCCACTGCAAGCACTGAAGCTTTACTCAACTTTACAAATCAAAGTTCTCTCTTTTCTCACTATCTTGGGGCTAAAAAAAAAATCCAAAAAACAACAAATGTATTATTCTCTGCTGTTTCTCTTTTCTTTCTTGTGTGCTCTGATGTTTATTCACCTGCAGGATACACATCAACGCAAAACACTCTTTGATCCACACAGTAACACTCTAGTGGTGAATTAAACAAGCTGTAAACCTGCTGTCCTGCTTGGCTTATTAAATGTTTGGGGTCTTACATTTGTTTTGGACGTTCACTCACAATCAAAACCTCATAAATATTGTCAGTGCAGCCAGTAATACTCGCAGAGGTTCCTGGAAGGCTCTCTTACCATTTCATCAGCGAGGATACCACTCAGTTTGTGCTCATGCAGAAGCAGCAGCCACTTCAGACCAATCAGCTGATAGGGTTTTAGCTGGTACCTGAAATACAATGAATAACAGACTGAGAACAAGAACCAGAACTTTCATTTGGGGAAAAAAATGCAAAATAAAAAACATGAAATGTAAGTATCATTTATGGAACCAAATATGACTAACTGTTCAAACTACTGTGACATCAGTGAAACCGTCATGAGGGCTCTACCTTGATCCTTTCGGAAAGGGAATGCAGGAGATGCAAAAATGAACCTTCTCTGTCACCCAACAGAGACAGACTCCTTCGCCCTGAGGAGGCGTTATTTAAGCCCCTCCCATCAGGCTAATTCATTATATAACAAAGAAAATTTTTTGACTGCCCCACTTAAAACAAAATTCATACATGAACATGAGAATTTTTTAACATGTCTTTCCACTTTCTGATCCTGTGTATATAATCATATAGCTGCCTCCCTCAAATACCTTATATACGCTAAGTTTTGCTGCCAAGTAAAATGATGATCTTGTATGATTACACATTATTTTTCATTTTTCTCCCCACCAATTTATCATTTTAAAAAGGTTCACTATGTCATTTTAGAGAAAAAAAATACAAACACAGAATTTTAATATTTCCAAATACTACTAATAATATTTATCTTCCCCATAACTGAGTAAACAAGCTGTTCTCAGAGGAAAATAAGATCCCCTGAACACTGTTTGAAGCTAGACAGGTGGCAGGGTCTGCCAAATATAAACTAAGTAAAACAGTATGAAATTTTGTTATCCTTTAGGGTTAATTTTTTATTCAGTCATGAAAACGAGGAGATTTTGTTTGGTTTGTTTAGGCATAAACATTATAAAAAATATCTGAAAATCTTTCTTTTCTGGTTAAAAACCACATACTGCACCTTTAATGATCACATTGTATGTACTATATGTGCATTTTTACTCACTGGCTGTTGAGTATGCGGGGCTGTTTCATAGCCCCTGTGCCCTTCTCCATCACCTCAGTGACCTGTTTGACCATTTTAGAGGAAATGGTCTCACATTTTGACATGAGCCCCAGGACAACCTTCCGCTCTTTGAGAACGACTCTGCAGCCCAGCAGCAAGTCCTCCGACAGTCCGTTTTCCTTATGGAAGCAACTGACCTGAAGACGAAGGCACATACAGTTGTCATTCACACAATTTGTCAAGTATCTAGTGACCATCAACCACTACCACCAAATGTATAAGTAAGTGTTCTTCTGATGAATTATTTGATGTATCAAACAATGTACTAGGACAGTATCCATTGTATAACTTTCATTCATTCAATTCATTTATAATAATAAGAAGAATAATAATGATAATAATAATAATAATAATAATAATAATAATAATAATAATAATAATAATAATAATAATAATAATATAAATTGTGTATTTAACAAAAAAAGATAGGAAGGGAGACATGTCAGGAAGTGATGAGTTCTTTAATATATTCTAAGAAATTGATGTTGTTCTAGTGCGCTTAATAATTAAATAAGGTATGACTGAAACTTGAAAGGTCACAAAGTTACTTTCCAGGTGTACGGTGGGATGATTTCACCATGAACATAGCATGATTTAACATCTATCCTCATTGTTTAAGGTGATGCATTCATGTGTGCAAAGTGTTTAATTTGACATGAATGCATCACCTGCATGGGGTCTACTTGATGTATCTCCCTCTCACACTCACACACACTCTCTCTCACCAGGCTTTGCCAGCTATCAAAGGGTCTCAGTTCCGAAATCTTCTGGGCCTTTTTAACCGAGCACCCGGCGATCAGTGACAGCTCATCTATCGATGCGTTTTGGAAGAAGTTGATGATCCCTTTCTTCAGGTCTGTCATGCCACCTTTAGTGTCCAGCTCACTGTCAGAGTCCTCAAACTCACTGCTAACTGTGTCCTCTTCATCCTCAGTTTCCCCCTCAGAACTGACATGTTCATTTGAAGCACGCGCCTTCTGCTTGCTCTCTGCTGCCTGCTTTTTAGCTATACTGGTCCCACTGGCAAACCTGGACAACATCTGAGCAGCAGAGGAAGAGGAGGACGGCTTCAGGGAGGAGGAGGTAGTCGATTTCTTGACAGGCAAGGAGGAAGATACCGAATTAGAACGTTTGGTAAACCATGTTGACATATTAGATGAGGTGCTTTTCTTTTTGGAACGTCCGCTGTCGTCCGACTCCGAATCGCTGTCCTCACTGTCCTTTGTAGCATCTGTATCATCGGCACTCTCCTCTGATGCACTACTATTTCTGCGGTTCTTACGATCACTCCTTTTATTCTTGTCTCCATGATCTTTGTGGCGCTTCAACTCTCTGTGGTCCTGGCTTGATTTGTCTTTGTTCTTTGATTTACTGGATTTCTTATCTTCTGTCTCAGGTGAGCTGAAGCTGGTATTATCTGACAACAGACAGACAGAAAACAGTATGAACCTGAAGTGGTATCAGAATAAATGCACATAACAGATACAAGTACACATATACATGAGGTCACAGTGACAAGATGGCAGCTGTGTTCGTACCAGGGTCTGAGAACATGAGCAGAACCTGCAGAGCGTCCTCAACATTCCAGTCGTGTTCTTGCAGCACCATCCGCAGCTCCTGCAACAAGACAGAGACAGCAAGGGTCAGCAGAAAATTTTCATTTTGTCATTGTGGTGTGGCACGGCTTTACAGACATTTTCAAGTGTCAAATGTCATTTTAAGCAGACAGAAAATAGATGATTGACTCGTACTGAAAGGACAAAGGCAGATTTTCTATAAATCTGGTCATACAAATAGGACATGCTAATAGAAATTAATGGTACATTTTTTAAACCTAAATGCTTCAAGTTTAATTGTTAATTATCTGTAATTGGATGTTTTGGGAAATTTCATTTTTTTGGCACACAGAAAAAGATCCTTTCTTCTACCTTCTCTCCACAAACTAGGGTTTGCTTTACATTAAATTATATGTTATGGATTTTTTTTTAAATAGAATGTGTTCATACTACTAAATGGACACAGCTAAGCTAAATGTGCACAAGTTGTCAGTTTTTCAAGCTGGAAAGTTATTGTGCAAGGCATCAAACACTAAGAGGAGATCTAAATCTAAAATCACATTCTCATAGTCATACAGCCAGGTTATGGTTATCCGCAGAGTATTTACAGTTGGAGAGAGGAAAAATCAGAATGGACTACAATGAAACTCAATGTGAAGGGAACTGGTGAGAAAAGGTGTCTGTGTGTCTTCACCTCCTTGTCCTGGTCTGGAAACTTTTTCTGCAGTCTCCTGACCATGGCTTCCTGCTTCTCCCAGCTCGGTTCCTTGCCTTCATCATCTTCTTCTCCAGAAACCTTTTGTTTGCATAAAATGAGAAAGGTAGATTTAAAATGCAGAGAGAGTGTTCCGTTTCCTAAGTAATTCCATAAAAATAACAACTGAAAGTTGTTATGTTTTTTCTGTGGCCAAATGAGCAACTAAACAACTGTAGGTCTACTGTTTTTTCCTGCAGTGTGATGCCAAGATGAATTATACCACTGTTACACTGTTTCAAACCATGAAGGTAGCGTGAGTAAGTCATCTTACCGATGATGACCTCCTCTTCTTGCTGGGTTGAGTTACACCACTGTCCTGAGAACTGCTGGATCCATCCTGCTTTCTCTTCTTGCCCTGGTCGGGGGCTACAGATACACAACAGCCAGTGATCTCAAATGCAGCCAACTTATTGAGAAAGGTAGCATGCTGAGCAGTTACAACCGCTTTTACTGCTACATTTTTCACATATTTGAAATTATTTCCTGCTTTTCTCCACCTGTACACCACATCCAGTAGTAATGAATCAGGTTCTGAATTTGGTTTGTGGGCCAGAGAAAGAGCCAAACATTGTTGTATATATATCATGAAAACAAAAAACAGAAAATTAACCAGCACGGAATTTTATTATGTGCTTATAAAAAATATGTTACTTACCATTTTTATCACCAAACTGTAAAAGACATGCAGCTACAGCCCCATCCAATGTGCTTGTGCTCCCAATGACCTGAAAACAGAACAAGGAGATTAGAGGGATTGTTTCTTATGAACAGTGCATAAATTAAAGCAGGCTAATGCGATCTGTGCTGAAAAGTTTCAGGGCCGCTGCTCTGTCTGAACTCACCTCCAGCATCTGCGTTCTTGTCAACTGAGGAAACATTTCCAGTAATCTACTCATTTTGTTCTCCAGCTCATCATCCTCTTCATCTGTATCAAGGGAGTCCACATTATTTGATAATTTCGACGCTGCACCCCTATAGAAGAAAAAACAACAAGACTGTTAGACAGTACAACTTTGGACTTTGTGAAAACATGTTGTCATTTTTAGTTTACACTTACTTAGTTGTCTTGTTTGATGATATTTTGAGCTTTGTGTCAGAGAGCTTATCCTCCTCCAAGTCAATAGTGATGACCTCCTCAAAAACTACTCCTCGGGTGTGGGACTTTGGTGCGGTTTTGACAGGTTTCATCTGAGCTGGAAAGCAAAAAAAAAAAAAAGTTAGCAGACGAATCCACTTGATTGTATATCGACACATGTATGTGTTTTGCTCATTGTTAAGATACATCATCATGATCTACGGATACTGTAGGCTAGGCTTCTCTTCTATTTGTATACAACTGTTAAGGATGCAGTGAGGTAATAACAGGAAGAGGAATGACACTTGAGAATAATCGGCATGTCCCAGTGAGTCACTATCAAACCTCAAATAATGACACAATAGAATGAGTATGGTTTAATTAAACTGCTTCTCTTTACTCCTGCAAAGACCGATAAAGGTAGAAATTGAAGGACTTCAGGAGTCAGGCCAGAAACTCTGGTTGGTTTAGGGATCATATATTAGAGTCTTGATTGGCCCATGTCCCCATGCATTTCCCCTTATCACCTACTTTACAACATCTGGGTGATTATATCTCCTCACAATGTCAAAACAGAATGAAAGGACACAGTGTGGATATACATTGGTGTAAGGCTCCAGTAGCCATTTGTAATGACACATTGCCTTCAAAGCACTGTGCTGTTTGACTTGGTCAGAATTAAAAACTTGAATTACGCCTAAGTAACCTATTTGTAACGATACAGACGTTGCAAATCAAATGCAAATTAACGTCAGAATCTGTCATGTTTAGGTTCCCCGGGTGGCTACAGCCAGACTGTTATGCAGGAAACAGTCAGTCTGACAGCATGTTAATATTCACCATGTTACTTAACTACTGCTAACGATAGCACGCCTGACACATCTGGCTACCATCACTGTGAGCTAGCTTTTAAACATCAGCTAGTTACCTGGCTTGTTCTCCTTCTCGGATTCTGGACTTTTGGAGCCGCTATCCTGGTCTTTGTTTGGTGTCGTCGCCGCCTTCTTGTCAAAACGAAAACGGTCTAGATTGAACCTGCTCATTGTCTGTTCCGTGCCTGACAGCGGCAGCCCTTTGTCTCTTCGTAGACGGCAGTATTTTTCTGCCGTGTCGCATAAAGCACAGCGTTTACCGTTAGCCAATAAGACAGCCTAGCAAGCTAAAGCTAACTAGCGTCGGATGTTAGCATCACAGCCCGGGCAGCAGACCTAGAAAGACGACGATTTGAAGCTGTGTCAGCGCTCCGCGTTCAACCCTGACAGTTTAAAGCGGATAACGAAAGGCTAATTTAGTAACAAGGACAATTGTTTAACCCGGAGTTGTGTCACTGCTTGAAGTGTCACAGCTACAGCCGGTTTCCCGCGAACTCCAGCGGCAGTGGAGGATACTGTACCGGCTTCGTTCATTGGTCAGAGGAAAGGCTGAACGGAAACTCACGGTTGAATCAAGATAATACCCTGTAGCCTACTTCCGTTTCTGCTTAAATTCTGCTTTGATTCGTTAAAAAGCCTGAAAGCCTGAAACAGCAATATATCATAAATAGATCATACTGTATTATTTGTAACCCTTCCGACAGGACTCGTGTTATTTACTGAGCGTAGTCTGATAAATTACGTTGCTTGTTTCTGTCTCATGGTGTTGCAGGGTTGTATTTGTGAGATAAGAAGAGGTGAACTATCTTGAGTCGGTCCAACATGGCTTATTTAACCTGTGAGGTGGTGATGTAAGGAAAGGCATTAAGCCCAAACAAGTTTGAAGGACTGAAAAACGAATGATGTAACGCCATCATTGGAAGGTAACCCATATTTTGCTATATACTTGTATGATTTTCTATAGTCAGTGGTTGTGACTGCTTGCTCATTAAGTGTAATTCCACCAATTTCAGACATTAAAATGTGTTAACACATCCTCGGGAGTACTACTGCAAATATACATATTTTTAAAAGGAAATATAAAGACTATCATAGCTTCAGAGAAAGATAAATAACCTCCAGTGACATTACTCAGTGAGGTACATTCTAGGTAGTGTTGGCACTGGGTTTTAAAAAGGAATAAAAATGTGTGGATAGACGATATCTCCGTTTCTGCTGTATCAGTTTAGCGCATATATTTTTAAATGCAATGCGAGGTCAGTTGAATACTTTCAGAATCAGGTGCCCACATTACCCACAATGCACACTGGAGGCAATTAATCAGATTACATACTTTCTATGTGGTCACTAAAGGCTTCATACTACTTTTTTTCATATATGCAGTAGGACTCCCCAAGACCTGTTATCTTAAATTTTGAAAATGTGTGGAGTTACCCTTTAACTGTATTCACCCTGCAAGGAAATGCATGTTGGGTAAAGGGGATGGAATTTGCAAAAATCCACAAAATAATGGTATTTTTATGATACAATGTACTCTTTGTGGGTGCAAAATAGAAGAGCTGCAATTCAGCGACAAGACTGACGTTCGTCTGCAAGAAGCATTTGTGCACTTTTTACAGGTTATAGACTGAGTGGGTAAACTGTTCTGAATCTTTTACAATTTAATCAGTCACTTCCATGGAACTACAATAAAAATAAGAGACGGTTTTGTCAAGGAACAAAAGTCAGTTGCATCCAAAGTTTGTCTTAGGGCGGTAGAAGAAGTTTATCAAAGTAAATCCATTAGTTACAGTTAACCATAATAGCAATCGCACACGTGAATGAGATAAAGCCACTCTCAACTGAATTAGTTCCACCAGTTTTATATAACTATTTAACTCAGTCAAAAAAAACCACTTCAACTAAGTTATGGACTCCTTCCTTGTTATTCTGGTTAAATTAACCAGTTTCTGCAGGCTGGCCACTAGGTGCCACACTCAGATGAGAAACTGACCATTATTTTTCTGGTGAGTCAGAGACTTTCATACACGTACTGATCAAAAGGGGGCAGCAGATACACATTGTCAGAGATGGAAGGAGGTCCACCTGCCAGTATGGAGAACCATCCTTTTGAAGGTCCTTCGCCTGTGTGTGGATGCGCTTTGTATACTCTTATTGATGTCAATTTTGTGAGTACGAGCACATTTTTTTTTCTTTTACTGCCATTTTACGACCATAATTATGCACTTTGTCTGAGGTCCTGCACTAATCATATGGAAACGTGCTGCGACAGAAATGCTCTCGGCCCATTACAAGTACAGCCCTCTGCGTTTAAGCAGTCGCAGAAAGTTAATTAGGGTGGATCAGACTGGAGTACAGCAGCACAAAGACGAATATGATAATTATATTTATGATTAAGACGAGAACTATGTAGAGTCTGACCTGAAATTTAAGACAGTTCCTCCCGGGGAGCTCTTTAATGGCTACTCCAGAGTTTATGTAAAAGACTGAACATTTATTAACGTGTATCAGAATTTAAGAATACATCTTTACTTTAAATATTTTGTTTTGTGGAATCTTGGAGAAGTTTGACTTAAAAAAAAAAAAAAAGAAAGAAAGAAAAAAGAAAGCAATCTGACACACTTGTCCCCTGGTATTCTATAAGGCTCTGAGGTTTTATGGCATTAGGAAAGAGTCCAACCACACAGATTAGTCTGCTGAAGTTGATATAGATTGTAACATGTCTAAATGAATGATTGTCTCTTACACAGGAATTTTACGAGAGCTATGTACATTTTTATTGGTAACTGACTCAAAATAATGCATTATTTCGCTTAACAAGGCATGACGGTGATTTGTATCTCCTCCCTTTATTTGGTCTTGATGGTCAAAGTCAATGGCAGACAACTCGACCCCCTCCCCTCCCTGCTGCACATTCGCCCTCAGCTAGACTGCCTCCAATAGTATCAGAGATATCTCACAAGATTTCAGAATGAGAAAGTGAACATTTTCGCTGGTGGTTCTGACTTTTTTTTTCATCTAAAAAAAGAATTGAGAAAAAGTTTAATATTCAAACAAACTGGAAAAATCCTACACATTTACAGCGATTGATTCTAAAAAACAAAATATAACGGCTTTTTTTTTTTTTTCGTGACTTATGGTGCATGTCACATAATTTGCATGAGCCCCCAGTCATCCCTAACACACTTTACACGGAAGTGTAAATGAAGCATGTACTTACACCTGTAGATTCAGCTCAGATACAGTGAATATATTATGATGATTAGGTTGGGTCCTCTCATCAGAGCGCCACAGCGCCATCCTGCCGCCTTACTGTCGCCCCCGCCATCGTCATGGAGACCATGTAAGTTAATGCATGTGTATATGTGTGTGTGTGTGTGTGTGTGTGCTCTTCCCGGGGCACAAAGGCAGACTGACACAGAGTCTGATAGGGGTCGTGACCCCTCACAGCAGGAAGCTCAAACTGTGGCTCCTTGCCTTCTCCTGTCCTCCTGGTCAAGGTTTTTTTTTTTTTGTCTGTGTATGTGTGTGCGTCTTACATCTGCATCAGGATAGACAGTTAGTTTACTGTTGTTTTGTTTATCTTGGGTTGTTTTGCATGTGTGTCTGACGACTACGTAGGAGTCTATGTGTGCACGGAAACACACACACACCCACACACGCAGACAAGCAGGCGCACATGCAAAAACACAGAAATATAAATCACCAGGCCAGTGCTAAGGCGGGTCATTAACATGCACACATGCACGCACACACACACACACACACACACACAGTGATAGCATCAACAAAAATAGATGAGTACTGGATATGTTTTGGCCCGAGGCGATAACTGTGATAAAAGCCTGGAATCGTTCACATCGCTGAAGGGAAGCAGGTGATGACAATGTTCTTCTCTCGAAAACTGTTCTTCAATTTAATATCAATAGTCACTCAGAATATGCACGAACGCACGCACACACACACACACACACACAAACACACAAACACACACAATAGCAAGGAGCACACCGTTTGGCGAGTTAGACCAGAGTGTGCCTCCTGTGCGTGTGATTACTTCTGATGCTGTTCGTGTATCCATGTGATATGCCAAAAGCTTGCATCTGCCTCTGTCTTCATCATGTGAGTCCAACTGTTTTTAGTTTAAAGGCCAGTGTGTCAAGTGCGCGTGTTAAGTGCACGCATTGCATGTGCGTCTCCGTGTGTTTTTTAAGGTCGACCCAACCATGGTGTCCCAGCAGACTCGTCACAAAGTCTGTCACCACCCAGTCACCATGGCGCCCAACTTGGCCGAGACCCGACGGCGACAGGGAGCACCTTGTCACCGTGGTAACATGTCTGGGATGTAACCACCACCCCCACCCCCAAGAAATACACGGAGAGACTTGCACACACAAGACATTTCATGGTAAAAATAATTATAGCCACTGACTCTGACTGAAACGGCTTCAAGGTGAGAGAGTGACAGAGATAGATAATTATTATTTTTATCATTATTATTATTGTTGTTGTTATTAGGCCAGATCCAGTTGATCAATGGGAGCAAAGACAGAGTTATTCTACTGTATGTAAAAGCTAAAACAATCCTGAACCTAGTGCTGGTGCATCTAGCTATTTATGTTTGTTGCTTGCAACTTCATGTGTTCAAATGGGGCCATCAGTATTAATAGATTTTCACAACACAATATTCGTGGCCTGAGCAATTCAGGATAACAGTAATTTTGCTACGTCTATGGAAAGTTACTTTTTAAATGTGTTTGGCCAAATTCATCTTTAACTTTGCCCAAAGTCAAATATTATGCAGAAAAAAAAACAATGCGGTGAGTGCTGCACTGGATCAAGTGTAAAAGTAAAAGAAAGTGTTGTGGAGGTTCGGCGAAGCTGAAGACGGACTGAATACAGATAAAATTGAAAAAAAAAATAAAGTGACAACAATTTGCTTGCAATCAAAAATCTACGGTGTTTGGAGACAGTCTGACAGAAAATCCAAGGCAGTCTGATTAGTTTAAGAAGCCTTTATTGGTGAATGGCTGCACCCACACCTTTCTACTACAAAGAATCTTTATCGAACATGATCGTGTCCTGACGAAGACTCGCAAAAAACACCAATAAAAGATATTGTAACTTGTCAGAGTTGCCTTGGACTTTCAGTCAGACTGCCTCCACACACCACGGATTTTTATTGCAAACAAGCTGGACAGTCGCTGTTATATCTGCCATTTTTACGTGCATTGATCTTTAACTTTGGTTATTTTAGTGTTTTGTCTCTTATTTAGCAAATGAACTACACTCAGTGGTGATGGGAGGTGAAGAGAGAGCCTGTAACCAAAACTATATAAAAGCGTAAGAACATTTATGCTTGATCAACTTTTCTGTTTTATGGCGGGTAGCAACCTGCATCAAGGTGCTTTACCACCATCTGCTAGGACAAGGGGAGATTTAAAAATGGTTCAGTAGAGCAATGCATCATATGCATGATATTATCATATAGTGTATTATCAATATTCCATTTTTAAACAGCTAGGCTTGTTATCAGTGATGGTATGCTGTGATACTCCTACGTAGTTGCTAAAAACACATAAATGTGAGCCACTGCAACATGCTGAGCACTTGGGTGAACGGTGGTGCCGCCTCTTTGTTCTGCCAGGGGAAGCCACTGCAAGTGGCCGCAACTTCTGCTCTTTGCATAGGGAAACCACTAAGTTGACATTAATAGAGATAATAGAGATGTTTGCATATCACTTTGACCACCTATCTCACCTCATCCCATCATTTTTGGCACACAGTATCATAACAGACCACGTGTGATGATTTTGCATAAACTGGTTGTATAAACACGATAACTGAGCTATTAATGTAGCAGATCACATGGACCGATACGCATGATTTTACTTCCGTGCACAAAGCTTGCGGAGGGAGCTGCAATGTGCCGCACGTCGCTGATAGAAGCAGCCCAGTTTCCCTTGGATGCCTTCGTAATGTGCACACTCTGTGAGCACGCTGATATCATGACAACGCTCTTCGATATCGGCTGTCAGATAACTTACTCACTTGACTTCTTTTGTACTGCTTTTGTTTAGTCATCACTCATGTAACCACTCTCTCGCTCTGCAGGCAAAGAGAAACAGCAGCAGGGGAGAATTCCCATGTTGCTGGAGGTGATGCCGCGGAGCAGCCGAGACAACCCACCAATCACAGAGAGACAATGACTGATCCTCCTGGCTGCCGTACAGAACATCAGTCAAACTGAGCTTTGTTAGCGCTGCATTCCTCTGTATTGTCCTCCTGTTTGCAAACCCTTAATCAGACATTGTTAATTTCATCTATATCATAAGTGACACCTTCATGACTTCATATTCTGATGCTGTAAACTGCTCACCTGGTTCTTCATGCCAGCAAACTTACCTATGAATGTTGACAATTATTATCATTTACAATCGTTTAAAAGAAAAAAAAAAAAGGTTAACATCAGCCTGTGGTATAGCTAAAAGGTTCCACTTTGTTGTTCACTCTTTTCTGTGGGAGCAGAGATCAGTGGCTGCAGTCAACTTTGTCGGGTCTGTCACATTATCACAGTGTTTTAATTAAACAGAAGGAGACGTGCAGAAAGACAGGGGGACAATGACCGATCCCCAGGCTGCCTTACAGAACGCTGTTCAGCCAGAGCTTTGTTGGCACTGCATGCCTTTGCATTGTCCCCCTGTCTGCGATTGTTTGAATCTAATGATGCCAATTATGTCTCTGTCATTTAGACGTATAATATTGTGAGCAATGATTCATTATTCTGCTCTGTCGAGGACTTCAGTGGTTTGGGAAAAAAATATACTTAACAGCGCCGATCAGTGGGTGTCCTATCAGGATTGGTTGTTGTAATCCTTCTCAAAACACGAAGAGTCAGGATATCAACTCCTACAAAGTGGCACCCATGTTCACTTTGGCAGCTTTTACATTTCTCGTTGTTTTATTTGCAGTTTATTTTGGCACTGAGATGCAGACATGCATCTGCTCCTTGAGTACTTTGATATTTCACCACTGCATTGTGACAGTTTTATTTGTGTTTGGAGCGTTTCAAATTAAATTTGAAGCACAGGCTACATGGTAAAAATACTCCAAGATTTGACTTGATCACAGCTGTCTTTATGCACTTACATCGCCAGTAGTTGTGCACCAGTGGTAAGCGATCACTTTTTGTGTTTTTGGCCAACTTCTTATTCTGCTTCTACTACTTCAAAAGCAAATTTTGCTTGCATAACACATTTGACAGCAGTCGGAGTGAGCAGGTTCCAATCACGGATGATTAACATTTTAAGGAGGCCGATGCAGATGCACAAAAACATGCAATCATTGAGGTGCAGCAAAGTTTTGAAGTCGTTTGCGAAATCACCATATCTAAAGAGAGGAGGAGAGAGGCTGGACAGGAAGAGAATGAAAAACTCGTTAAGCTTTTCTTTTAGATGGCAGACGCAGACACACACACACACACACACACTGTGACGATGTGTGGTTGTGTGTGTGTGTGTGTGTGTGTGTGTGTGTGTCCTGGTCTCTCCTTTCTGTAAACTGACAGCGAGGTTGAGACGACTGAGATGGGAATGTCAGCACAGGATCAGCATCCCTGTGGTGGACACCAGTTGGGGGTCTGTCTCCTCTGGGGACGCCGCTGCATCCAAATGTGTGCATTTGATAAGTCGTGTGAATGAGAGAGTGTGTGTTTGCGCGCTGTGTGTGTGTGTGCGTTTTGACTTATGTGTGTACATCATAAACATGTGCGTGTCTCTGTGAATGTTAGGGGCCAGTGTCTGGGCCTTTTCTTGGGGGGAAGGGAGGTTAGCTCGGTGACAGCCTCAGCTGTGTTGAATTGTGGGAGAAAAAGAGCTGACGCGACGGGGGTTGATGTCTGACATGACCCCTCTCAGCGGGCGCACCGCGGGGAGCTGGGAGCTGCCGCTGACTGAGTGTGTTTGTGTGTCTGTGTGCGTGGAAGTGGGAAAGTGAAGGAGAGGGACGGAGTTGGAAAGTGAGCAAACAAGAAAAACAAAACTTTTTTGGCGTCCGGGCGCATTTTTCCACCACAAATCCCGATTTATCTGACATTAACCGGGGAGTCACTCTCTACGTGAAACACCACCTTTCATGGACATGACACCAGACTTCTCTTGCTGTGTAACGAAATCTTAACCTCCTCGGTCCTTTCCTACCTCCGCCTTCCATTTTCTCTCCCTCCATATCATATACCTCTCCTTGACCTTCTCGCTCTTTGTTGGTGTCCCCGTGCTCCCTCCTTCCCTCTCCTTCTCTATTCCTCAGTCCTTCCTGAAGGTGCATTCAGGTCGGTAAAGTGATCTACGCGGCTGCTTGACGTGCTTCCCTTTGACCCTTTTTTTTTTGCTCTTCACAGTTTCTTGTTTTATTTGCATCATTCCTCCATTCTTTCATCCCTCGCCCCCCTTCCACATCCAACGAGCACATACAGAAAACACACACACACACACACACACGTCTACATCCGTTTCTTTTCACTGTCCCTCCTCTTTGGGTCCACTGCTTCGCCGTCAGTCTCCGATAAGTGCCCACAAAGCCCCCACTGTCTAGTGTGACCCTCTATTCTTTTCCCCGTCCCCTCTCCCTCGCTCCCTCGCTCCCCGTCCAGGAGCAGTCAAGCGTGAGGTGAAGAGGAGGGGCCGTTTATCTTGTGAGCACACCCAAACTTGTTTTACCTTCACCCCATCTTCTTCCCCCCCCCCCCCTCTCTCTTTCTCTCTCTCTCCCCATCATACTTTTTTTGTTCCCACTCGATTTATGCTCCGGTCACATCCTCCTACTTTTTGTCCCTTTTTCTGTACTTTCTCTTCTTCGTCTAACTTTCCTCCGTGTCCCCCCCCCTCGTGCTCTCACAATGGGCGCTGGTGCTTTTAATGTGGGACAATGGGACTGATGTGAAAGGTTAGCCAGCCAGTTGCACTGTATCCTTGTGCTCTCTCCTCCCTCCAGTGTTCCCTTCTCTCTTTTTTTCCCTCCTGCTGCCACTTACACCCGACTTCCAACTTCCTCATCCCTCCATTCCTGTGTGCTTCTTACCTAGTGTGATTAGAAGATGCATTTGATTTTGCAAGTTTTGTCACCAGATTTATGTGTCCAGATCATGCATGAGAGGGATGGAGCAGACATAAGCTGGCAGGGTACGGATCCACTTGCTCACGGTGTGTTAAAATGGAACGGAGACCAGGACTGGCCTCAGATCAACATGTACTGTGAAAAAAATGCACTCGCCTCCAGCAGCATCGTCCTGCAACGACTTTTAAACAAGCTTTAATGGGATTTTAATTTTAGCTGACATTTCAATTGGACTTGTTTTCAGTGCAAGTCAAAATCAACTTGCATGAAAAAACCTGGTTCTTTCCTCAACTCTCTTGCAACCCACTCCTGTATTTATGATGTTTATTAAAGCTTAATTTTGGTGTTGAGGTTGCAGATTACGACCAACTGAACACCCCTTGCCCCATCCTCCCATAAGGTGGCCGCTAAAATGTGTGAACAGGAAAGTGCTCTTTGGAGCCGGTGTTCGGTTTGTCCATTCTGAGCCACTGTAGGAATATGGCAAGGAATCACGACTCCCAGGCCCGTTGGGAACGGTGGCCTGCCTTAAGCCAATCTGACATAGTGGCCAAACTGTGTAATTACAACACCATGTGATTTCCCCCATGAGCTTAAACTGTGACGCTGTAAGAAAATGCTTGAGCACCACAACTGCCCAATAAATATCTTGTTCCAAAGTAAGAATTCAGTTTGATACAATTTGGAAAGTCTAGAAGAGCCCCACCATTAATATTGTTCATTCTCCGCTTAAGATGGCAGAGGGCTAAACCGGATGTGAGCAGCTGACATGGGAATGAACGGGGCTCCACCCTCCGGATTTCCCCTGAATAGATCCATGCAGGTTCCGTGGAACAGGCTTTCTAAGGTAACAAAAACAAAAGTGATTCTTAGTTTCAGGGTGATTATACACCAATAAAAAACACAATTTTGAATAATATATTCAATTTCTCCCTCCAATTCCCAATTAATCCTACACACAGGACCTTTAAATCCTTTTAACCAGGTACTAGCTGTCTCTCTGTTGCCCTGTTACCAACTCCTTTTTTACCAACTCTCTCTCTCTCTCTCCCCGCCCCCCCCCGCCTCCCGTCCACTCCTGTCAATCAGCAAGCTAGTCAGCCAGCCTGCCAACCGTCACTCTGAAAGTCTGAGTAGTACTAATGGGTCTTGTTAGCCACTTACCCAGCTTTCTCTCCTCCTCTCTCTCCCTATCTCTCCGTCTCCCCGAGTATGAAGAGAATAACCCTAATGGCGCTTGTTTGCCACTCCACTGCTCTCCCTTATCCTCCCATGGCTTTATCATTGCTGATCAGTGTACCTGGAGATAAGTCCCTGAGTGAGCGTGCAGTATCCTCTTCCTTGAGCTTTTTATCAGGGCTGATCAATGTACCCGGAGTTCTCTGTTCGAGACCCCCGCCTGAGAAAGGTCATGTTTTCATTCGTCCCAATCGGCTTGCTGACCGATAAGACAATTTGCCAGGTGGAAATCAGAGAGGCCTTGGTCGTCTGGGGGACACAGATGGAGGAAGGAGATGGTGAGGTGGAGACGGGGGAAGAAGTAACATGAGGTGAAGAGTGGTATAGCATGTAAGAAGAAAGGGAAATGTTTTTTCACCACTGCCAAGAGGATTATTGATGTCTACAGCTACGGCCATGACTGACTGTTTCCAGCAGCGTCTTTCAGACAGAAACTTATTAACTTAAACATATTAGCAACCGTTAGCAGCTTGTATCTGTATTTTCAAACCAGAAACAAAAGACGAAAGATTAGGGAACGGATTCATAAGTGAGTTTGTCTGATTCAACGTCAACTACAACATTTAGCATTTCGGCCTAATTAGCTTACTCACACTACTTAGGCCTACTGCTGTGGGAGCTCAGGGAGGTAAGTGTTAGCATATTAGCGGTATTAGCTGACTTATTATTTTGATGTGGTTTGGGTATGAGTTATACTCAAACACAGCAGCTACTAGGGTTTGGTAAAATTTAACAGAGATGCAATGCTTTTGTGCATACATTTAACATAACCTCTTGTCTTGCTCGTCCAAATAACCTATGCTCTTGCAATATTAACAGCAAAATGAATGAAAGCTGCCATAGCCCTGTGAACCAGTTTGATTCCTCCGATGAAAACGTGTTGTGAAATGTGCTATGTGTGTTTTTTCAACAGCTATGTTTACACATCTTCTGAAGAAGACACAATATTTGTGTGTGAAAGTGGTATCGCTTACACTAAAGAGCCTTCTATTTCTTCAAGGCAACATTTCCCTGTGGTCAGGATCTCTTCTGGTGGAGGAAAGTTTAAACTATTAGGAACTATGATGTCTGTCATTGTCATCTTCTCATACTTAGTGTCTATTAGACACACAAAAAAACCCTCTTCATCACATTGTTCCTTGTGCTTTCTCATGTCAAGCGAAGTGAGATGAAACCAATACACCATGTGCCAAAAAGTGTTACTTTTCAAGTGGTTACTTCTGGACCTCCTCATCAGTATTCACCCCCTCTCCCCCAGGCTTTCCACTCCGGCCCTCGCTAATCTGATCACCTCCTCTGCAGACTCACACAAAGCCTCCAACAGTCCAGCCACGGCCGCCTTAATCGACATGTTATTGCCCACAATCGCATTTACAGCACAGAGGCAAATCTGAACAGATGCGATTGTGCCGGCTGCTAATCCAATAACGCCCCGCTCACTTTTCTTTTACTCGGCATCTTTCATCTCCAAAAACAAGGTGACAGTGTTTTAATTTTCATTCCTGAGTTACTCTCCATCAATTTGGCTCACAGTGTGTGGCGGAGTGTATGGAGCGAGACACATGTAGGTGCCGGTTATTGGGAGAGCTTTTTATTTCATTCCTGTGGGAAAATGAAGAGCAGGGCTTTTGGTTTAAGATGCGATTAAAAAAAAGGAGCTTTCTGTTATTGTTTATTCACACGGGCTGCGTCTATCGGATCACGCTGGTGAGAATTGTTCGAGCCCGGTGGTTTAGGTGCTGATTGTTTGGCTGCGATAACTGACGCCGGGGTCAGCAGGGTCACTGTACAATAAATGTTTCTGAGGAGGCAAAGATCCTGCTGCTGTGCTGCGGTGGGACAGATAACACGACCGAGCACTCCGGCGCGGGAATCAGGGCAGTGAATGCAATGAGGAATTTTACAACTATTTTTGAAGAATGCTGGAAAACCAGAGCATAAAACATACGATTTCCATTTATAAGTAAACCTATGTAGACAGTGCTAACCAGGCAGGCGCAGAGCAACACCTGGACAGGAATTTCATTCTACTCTGAGAAATGTGCCTCAGTGGCTCATCACGTGTTTAACGTAAAATCTCATCTCTGCACAAGTGTTTTCACAAATCTAAGAAACAAGAACCCATCCAGCAAAACCTTCTTGGATTTGACATCCAGGATAGGATTTTTTTTTATCGAAGCTGATTATCGCTATCAATCCTCCAATTCAGACACACACACACACGCACGCATACGCACACACATAGAGACTGACATGAGACAAACACACAGTCCGACTTAACCAGCCTCTTAATCATGGCAGTGTGCTTCGCTGTGTTATTTTCTGCCCCCCTGCCTCCACCCGTCTGATATAAAAGACCCAAGCCAGGGGTGTCCATTGTGCTGCCTGCAGGACTACTTGATCTCCCAGGGGTCCTGCCCTTCTCCGTCTCCAGTCGTCACACTATCCCACACACACACGCACGCGCCCCCACACACGCACACACACACACACACACACACACACACACACACACACACACAGGCATGAATGTTAGCCCAATTAAGTTCTTGAGCTTGTTTTATAAATCTTAACATGCCGTACAGTCTGTGAACAAACACATACAAATATCTGTATAGAAAATAAAAACATTCTTCATTAGTCTGCAAAGAGTTTGTGCACTCGAAGATGCACACATACACTTACCTCGTTGTGTGTAGTCAGGTGGTCAATGGACGATCCTTGGAAGGACATGGGTGGACCTCTCCGCTCTCTGGGGGGAGAATGTGTGTGAGTGTGTGTGTGTGTGTGTGTGTGTGTGTTTGTTTGTGACCCAACCCCAGGTCTCCGGGTCAGAGTTCCTGACACACACTCACACCCAGCGGGGCGACGAAATAATTAAGTCTGACTATGATTGACAGACAGTTCATCACACTGACACGAACATGCACACACACACACACACACACACACACAAACAGGGGGCATTGCTTTCCCATAGTCAGCAGCGTAGACAAGACGGATGACCTGTGTACTTCTTTGTGTTTGTCACATTTAACAATAAAGAAAATAACTCTACTGAAATTTAAAAATAATGAAATAAATGACTGTTAAATAATGATAGTAATAATCATAATAATACTGGTGCTGCTGCAAATATGAAATCCAAACACAAGAAAGCTAAAGGGTTAAAGTATGGTCACTACCAGAAACAGTTTATTTTTTCACAACTACATTTTGATCCTACTGTTTCCAGCACCTTTAGCTCGATCAGAAAACGTCATATAAATCAATTAATCAGTCATATGTAATTTATAGAGCATAGTTCATACACAAGACGCACCTCTAACATTAAAAAAGTATGAAATTATATGAGTTTCATTAATGTGAAAAATGTCCAGGCTAAAAGGTGAGTTTAAGTTTTCTTTTAAAGGCAGGCTACTCCACAGACCAAGGCGTGTTCACAACCCTCGACATTTATGTAACCAAACAATACATGTGCTGTTTAGGCATATGATGATGAGTAATCTCTTCTACTTCTTGTCTCAGAAGATCTCATATTTGCATAGAAACAGCTAAGTGACTCATAACCTCATCGTCACCCCGTTGTACATGTCACATGTGATCGCTTACTCATAACTTCTCTGTTATGAATTTACTTTTCATTATTACTCATTCTTATTGTGTTTTTCTTTTCAAAAGGTCACATTTGATATGTGTTAAATTCCTGCTAAATTCTATATGATTGACTCCTAAAAAGGGCGACACGTCTTTGAGTTACACGTCCACTCTGATTGCATAACCTGTTATTGTCAAATTCTCTGTCAGCATCTCAGAGAACTGTATGAACGTTGCATTCAGATTATTGCAATAAAAGTGACATTGTGAGATATTTGAAGTGGGAAAAGAGCAAATGGAAGTGGATAAAAGAGAAAGAAGGAGTAAAAAGAGGGAGTATCTTGTTCTTGGAGGTACTGTAACACAGACGGCTCTGTTTCAGATAGCATGTTCACCTTTGAAGGGTGCACTTAAAAGTGTGGGTGTGTGTGGGGTGGAGAGGAGGCGGTGGTAAAAGCGGGTCTGGGTGGGTGCATGGGGGGGATAACCTGTGGATTGAAATGGTGTGCCTCCCCCTGCCCGCCCTCCATCCCCTTGATTCTGAGAGGCCGTTTTTCTCTACGGCCACAAAGGAAGAGGGCTCGGATTGCGCCGGCACATTCACCGGCCCACTTTGTTTTCAAATGGTTTTGTTTAGTTGTGACACTGTAGACACCCAACACCTTCCAAGAATCCGAACTCTTCTGTGGGGGAGCACAGAGGGCAGGTGGGTGGTGTGTAGGCGTGAGGGGAGAGGAGGGGTGAAGAGGCAGCGGAGGGGAGGCATGAGGGGACCAGAGAGGAGGAACATTTTGGGGGGTCGGAATTTGTTTCCTGGGAATCTGGATTCAGCGACAGCATCATCCTCTTTCTTCCTCCGCATGAGGCCTCGCGGTCTTCCTCTGTCTTCATGGTTGTCTTCCATGTGTTTCATCTTCTGCCACCACCTCCTGCTCTGTCTCCCTCGCCCCCTCCATACTGCTCTCTCCCCTGCCCTCTCCTCCGGCACTCCCTGTGCTCCTTGTACCCCGAGGCACGCCGCACTGTTTAATCCTTTCCACCTCTGAGTGTTTGAGCAGCTTAACACAGCAGGATCTGGGGCTGCTCATCCCTCGGATCGGCTGACGCTCGACAGCAACTACGGGACTAATTCTAGGCTTAGCCTCACTTTTACATGGCAGTTTCTGCAAGTTTTTTGATGTGTGTGACACCCAACACGCACAGGCATAAGTGCGAATGATACACAAGAGCATACAAACATATACTGAAACCTTTCTCCAAGAGAAACAGGCCTTATCAACATTACCAAAGTCATTTTATTCAGTTGCTTTTCAATCGTGCCTTTTCTTTTTTCCATTATTTTCCATTAGATTGTCACAGAACAGATATGACAGGTAACCAGTGAGAGAGAGATACGACAAATCACCCTAGCTGGATTTGGATCAGATATGTTGTCGTTCCAGGGCAGAATTTTAGGCCTTGTCCACATGAATACAAATATTTGGCTTAAAATTTGGGCAGCTATAAATGCTTTTACTCATTAATGCTGGAAAACAATGCTAATTCTAATGTATTCTTTCAACATAACATTCAAAAGTCACGTAACATTAGGTCATCATTCATTATTAATACATTCTGTTCTATTCCAGTCTACTATGCCCGAGCATGTCTAGGATAAAGGTTTTTAGCAGCAGTAACAAGTCTCTACCCAACACTTTTCATCTGTGAAAAACAAGTTGTTTCCTTCAGATGTAAAGGTTTTGTCTGTGTGGTACTGATTTATATTCAATAGTCTGCTTATTATTTAAATGGGAAACATTGTTCCATATGTAGCAATGCACAGGGACAGCCTTTGTAAACGCTTCTTGACATGCTTGACGAGGCAGCAGTACCTGAGCTCGCGGGGGCCATGGAGTCAATTGCTACACATAGGCAGTACTTTGAAGGGCAGGGGTGCGTGCCGTGCCGGGCTGGGGGTGGTACACACACACACACACACAAACCAACACACACACACAGTCCACTCCACAACCATACACTCCACATCCCAAAGGAGGGATGGTGCAGTGGCGGGCTGCAAATCCGACCTCACCAAACGCCATCCGGCCAGGGGCAGCTGAGTTCACCTGCCCTGCTATTCAGTCTTTGAGAGGAAGAAAAAGGGCGCATGTGCATCGAGTGTGCGTGTGCGTGTGCGAATTGGAGAAAGAGCTTAAAAGACAGAAAAAAGAGCGATAGAGAGAGTATGTGTCTGAGAGAGAAAGAATGGTTAGAGAGACACAGAAAAACAGCAAGGGAAAGACTATCTGCTGCATTAACCTTCCTCTCCACAGTGCCAGTATAGAGTCTTTTCTGCACTCCTCTTTCAGCAGGGAGGACCCAGGGGACGGTAACGCTAAGCCCCACTCCATTCTTCCACCAGAAACTTTGATTTCCTATTAGGTTCCTCCTGATGGGGACCGATGGGGAAGAGGAGGGGAGGAGAGGAAGGAAGGGGAAGGACGGACACCGAGATGGTGGGCAGGTGGAGAGAGAGACCACGGAGTGGTGGGAAAAGAAAGTGAGAATCGGCCAAAAGCAGAACAAAAAAAGGAGGAGAAGTGTAGAAAAGGGCGGCAAAGGACAGAAAACGGACGCAGCGAGTGCAGAGAGGAGGAAGAGGGAGAAGAGTAATGATGAATAGGGGAGGGCTGGCCGCACATCACATGCGGCGGTGGGAGGATGTCCGCTGTGGGACACCGGCTGTCCCCGTCCTGGGTACCGAGGGCATTGTTTACACTCAGCCCATTTAGCGCTGACCTTTCCTAGCTGGCAGACATACAGACTGAGTGGTAAAAAGGAAGCAGACAGGTTGGTATGCGGACAGACAGGTGAGAGACAGTATGACAGATTTGGAGGGATACTGATAGATAAGAAGGCTGGCAGAACAACAACAGAGCAGGGGAAAAGCAGAAAAGCAGACTGAGGGATTTTAGTTTGGCGAACAAAAAACTTGAAATGGGTGATGGACTGCTTTTTATGTCTGTGTATGTTGTAACTGATTTAATTTCCAGTGTCAGTTCCAGCTGTAGGTATTCTGCATTGTACCATTCATCTGTTTCATGATGATGATGATGACGCTTTCCAAAAATCTTAAGAAATGACTCCCAAATATAGCTTTGTCTTCCAAAAAATAAAATAAATCACAATTAGGCACTGTAGCAAACATTTTTAATTCAATGTAGATTATTTCAAGACCAGTGGAGCGAGGGAATGTTACCTCAACAGGAAATTGTACATCGTCTGGGGACTATTTTCAGCTGGTGATATAGTCAGGTAGATTCCATCCTGGTCGCCAGAGTAAAATATTGTTAACAATAATTCTGCAAACTACTGCTAAAGTCGGTTTGTGTGAATCCAGAATGACACCAATGGATGTCTATAAGAAGACCTCAAGACATTTTTCAGCTGGGTTTAGGGCAACAAAAAACAGCTGTTTTTTAAAGAGACTTTGTGACATCTCCAGGGTTTGTGACGACCAAAACAAGTATTTCAAGCCAAAACATGATCTTGTCCTAACCATAACCAAGTGGTTTCTGAACCTAAACCTGGCCATAAGGACCGCGTGGACACAGCATAAATTTGAAGGCCGAATCAAAAGAAAGGTAACGGTGCAGCATGACGAAATGTAAAGTTTCAACATAGCCATGGTTTGCGCCATATGTTGGCAATACACATTGTCAGCATTTATTCTGCCTATTGGGTTGCAAATCCTTACGTTGCGTGTTGCCTGAACAAGGTCTAGGGTTGAACAGAAGCGGTGAAAAGGCCGATATTATTATCACAATGCATCGGACACACATATGTGGCCTGCATGTTGTGTCACAGTAGCTGACCTCCCATGAGGGCAATGCAAGAACAAAAACCTTTTCCTAAACACAGAGTGCAAGTTCAACCGATCTCTATTGTCGCCTCACTTCTCTTACAGATTTCGCATTGTTGACCCCATTATGGAGACAAGTAGAGAGTTTTTCTGGAAGACTGCAACATGTGTGGCTGCTTTAGATCGACACGTGGCACATTCAGAAAGTTTCCTTGTGGAAACAGATTCACCTGAGGAAAACAACACATGTAAATAAGCCAACGAAAAGAGATGAATACAGCAGTTTCTGCAGGCAATGCATCTTGTTCGTAGAAAATATGAATTAATTTTTGTCAAATACTACAAAAGCTACTTGCTGATGGTTTCAAGTCCCCAGCCAAAGCACCTTCCAAGACAGGCCCTGTCTGTGAGCAGTATCTATGTGTGTTTTTTATGATAAGTAGTTCCCATGTCATGTGTGGGAAAGAGGGATGAGACAGATATTAAAGTCGAGTAGGCGAGACAGAGAGATATGGAGACAGAGACATACAGAGAGATACAAAAGGGGAGCGGGAGAGAGGTAGTCAGAGGGAGAATGATTGATTGATGTGGTCAGTGAGGCGTCACTGATCTCCAGGGGAGATGGAGAGGATGTGGATTGGCCTTAATGGTGTGAAAACAGGCAGACTGCAGCACTAATCTGGGAGGAGGAGGAAGATAAGGACGGCCAAATCAGCTACAAACAAACAGTCGGCTCAGAAAGTTCTCGCGTTATGGCAAGATAATGGATTTACTTTACTCTTGCACCCTTAACTATGGGATGTGAATGATCCTATTTTATGTGTTATTTATTATGTGTTATTTTATTTTGCTTCCTTCTCAGGGATAAGAAGACAGTTCTTTAAAAAATTAATAAGAATAAAAAAATCCACGGATGTAATTTTAAGTTAAGTTCAGTTAAATGAGCTGAAAAAGTATTAACACATCCGTGGAACATGATTAGTTTGGGAATTAAAAGAGGAAAAGGGAAATGTCTCATTTAAATAAGTAGTGAGTTTAACAGGTGGAATATGAGCCAGAGCTCACAGTCCAGTCACATGACCATTGTTTATGTGTTTGTGTTCGCCTGCAGAGAGGCTTGCTAATCCGTTACAGTGGTAGGAAATGTCTAGCTATATTAGCTGTGTTATCCTGCTGGGATCTTGTGTTGCAGTGAAGGGTCCTTTACCCTTAAAGATGCCCTGCAGGCATCACCAACCAACAGACAACAAATATGCTTAGGAGTGGTTAGACTTAAGACCATCTGAAGGAAGTTTAGATTTAGTATTCGACTTTAAAAACGGAACTTTGGGAGCAATAGAGTGTAGGTATTTCAACTATTTTTTTGAGGGCTGAGGTTCACTGTTACATTTCCTGTCTAACTGAAAAGAGCCATGTTAATCCAATTCCTTCACGGCGGGAAGCGGTGTGCGCTTGTTTAAGTCTAGCAGGGGGCTTGTTGTTTCTGAGTACGCCCTGCAGCTACTGTTGTGTGTAAAAAGACCACTCGAGAAATACATGATAGCACCGCTCCTCTGTAAGTGGCTGTTGTGTGTTGTTGGGTGGGCTTTATCTCAGGACTCAGAGTCCCACTGGTGATTACTGAGGGGGACTGATATACAAGCAACACTTAAATACCACAACCGTCATTTCTAAGTGGTTACCTTATAGCTGTGACAGTGGGATGGTTACAGCAAGAGCCTTAAGAGTTTATATTCACCATATTTGATTCACATCACACAATATTTTTAACAGGTGAAACGTTCTTCTAGTAAACAATGGGGGTGGACAGTTGTTTTGTGAATTGTGATATATGTGTTATCTGGAAACACTGATGATTGACCTATTCACTAATTTAGGTACAGTATGAGGATGTGTTTAAAACAAATAATAGGCCAGTGTGTGGGAATTAGTGATATCTAGTGGTGAGATTGAAGAATGCGAACAACTGAATATCCCTCAGCAGTTAAAAACACACCAAAAAAAACCAAACCAAAACAAAAAAAAAACGTGACCTAGACGTCCTTTCTGGAGCCAGCATTCAGTTTGTCCATGCTGGGCTACAATAGAAACACGGCGGTGCAACATGATGGACTCGGCAGAAAAGGATGTGCTCTCTGTATATATACAGAAAAAAAATACAAAGATTCCTTAATTTCAGGAAATAATACATGAACTAAAATATAATTATGAATATTATGTTCAAAATCTGCCAGTAGATCACAGATCCTACACCCTGGACCCTGGTCCATAAGTTGAACATGGGTCAGCTCTAAGCGTGAAGGTATTAAATTTTACATAACATGCTACTGTAACAGTATACTCTATGTTAACTCAGTATAGAAAATCTTGAGTCTGGTGGAAAAATGTCAAACGGTTTAAAGCTGAATGCTGTAGCATGGAACAGGAAGGTTATGTGATATACCTGGCTGGTTTATGCAGGAGGGTAAAGGTGTGTGAGTACATGGCGTGTTGACAAGAAGGGAGCCCAGAAAGAGCCCATTCTACATGAGATTGTGTGCATATCGTGTATGTGTGTGTGTGTGTTTCTACCTGTGTGATTGCCTCTGCATCAAGGTTTTTGTCCCATTCTCCATCTAAACGTCTGTGTCACTCTTAGTCACCAAATCTCAATTGCTCGCTTTTCAGTGCACAGAAATGGCTTTCCACGACCCCATTGTGGTCCGCCTCCGTCCTGGATCGCTGGCTGAATGGACAGATTGAAAAGAGGGTGGTGAAAACGATAGGACATGTATCTCTAATTGGTAAGATGGAGGAGAAGATGTGCATGTGCATGTGTACGCCTGAGAGTGCACCGACACCGCTGTGTGTCTATGTGCGCCTGAGCGAGGTAGACGGGCGAGGTGAGGGGGTGCGCTGTCACTGTCTGCGCTCTGTGTGCTGTGTGAGTGCAGGAGGAAGGCTGTAAGCGATACCCTTGTCTGTTCCCTACTTGCCCCACTCTGAGGCTGCTCCACCCTGGCCGGCCCTGGAAAGAGTGGGGGTCCCCTGGGAACTGGACAGGACAGGGAGGGAGAGAAGGGAGGGGGCAGTATGGAGGCCAGGCTTTCAGCCACCATGAAAAGGAGCGGAATCAAATACAAGCAAAATCTGCTTCAATATACTGTATCCCTCACCTGAGTAGGGCAGTGAGCTGAAAGGAGATCCGCAGGGGCGACTGTACAATGGGCCGGGGGAGGGCAAGAGTACGGAGGAGATGTAGCTAACTTAACAGGTGAGTGGGGCCAAAAATAGCAAGAAAAGGACAGGAAAGAGGACCATCTCCTGCAACCTGCAAGACAATGTCACCTATCTAGATGTTCTGCCTTTGACCTTTGCACTGATAAGAAGACAGAAGATTCACCATATGCATTAATTATGATGTTTCACAGGTTGACATCAACCCTCATCAAAATGTTTGTCTTCTTCTTCTTCTTCTTCTTCTACTCCCCTTCTGGTTCTTTGTCCTTGTTTTTTCCCCTAATTCTCTGGAAGGCCGTTGGCATGTCTTCATGCAACTTTGTAAGCGAGTGTGCATGACTATCTCAGTTCTCCAAACCAACAGACATACCTGCCAACACTCCGAACTTTTGGCATTGTCCTCTGATCTTTATCCCTGTGATCTCAGACTGGTAATTTCCCTGAGTTAATCTCCCCACTTTCATGGTGGGTGGCGTGGTACCTGGCAACCCAACCCAGAGGTAGAGGTAGAGGAAATCAGCATCCAACTTTCACCCCACTTGGTGTGCGACACACAACATTTGCGTGGTGTTATATGGGGGGTAAGACGTTGAGGATAGAATACCCCAGAAAATCTTCCTCTTTTTCACAGCCTAATATTTGCCAGTATGAAGACTACAGGGTTTTTACTCACACCTAAACTAATACCAATTTCTACACAGGCTTTTTAAATCCGGGCAAACCAACTTACAATTGCATCACTGACTGTATGTCACTGGAAACAGTTGCAACAGAAGAAAAACAACAATAAACTCAGAACCAGAAGTTTACGGGCTGAGTTGGTGATCAAGGTATTTTCATAGAAAGGAAGTCAAGCTTTTTTGGCTTCAGAACACTACTGAGCAGCTTTCATAGGAATGAATGGGGCTCCGCCTCAACCACTGTGTCCAGCAATGAAACATCCTTGAAGAGACCGAATCCCAAAATCCTTCTTTATTCACAAGCCTCTACTGGATGTTGATGACACGTCATCACTTCTTGTGGCAGAATTTTGCATGTTTACCTGGGTTTCATGTTTAGATCAAAGCCGAGCTGAGATGATAGAAACCTGTGTCTCCTGCAGAGTTAATTGAGCTGGGTGCAAACGCAGAGTTTACACATTCCCATTCACATAAAAGCCTGATCTCAGGGGGCTTAAGTGGGGGTTTTGACCAGTGGAAAAGGGGTATAAGACTGCCAAGGATAAAAATATTTATATCAGGCGGTGTCTATATGTGGACCCTCTTTTCTGGGTACATCTACTCCAGCCCTGTCACTACAATGAAATGTAATAGGTGTCATGTCATGATCAGCATGATCAGACTACATGTAAATGAATGACTTTCATGTCAGCAGAGGGAAGTGATGGCGGCAGAGTGATGGCAACCAAGGGAGAGACCACTTCTGGAGACGGCATTCCCGGGTTTGAAAGGGTGAAACTATGGGGTATTTCTAACCAAGACACCTGGACATTTTCCAGTCTTGTTTGTGGAAACACAACCAGGTAATCCATAAATAGGATTGTTTCCTAGTCCTAACCACGTAGCTTTTGTGCCTAATCCTAACCAGACAATAAGCACAGCTTTCTCATAACATGAAAACTTAAATCTAACCCTGTAAAAATGTAGAGTTGCAGCATAAAGAAATCTTTTCCTAACCATAACCAAGCAGGGTTTTTTGCATAAACCTTACGTTTAATTGAAAACTGGACATTCATCATCAAATGAAAACCTGTCAGCTCAGTGTGTGAATTTGAAAACTTGACGTGCCTACATATTCCTGTGCTTTATATTTTCATTCACTTTTACTCTTCCTCCTCTTAGTTTTCCATCATATTTAATGAATTAATTCAGGCACCTGATATAATACTGAAACAGAGTTTGTCACTTGGCTCAGCTAATGGACCCGACACTGGTGACTCACCAGGGTGACAATCAGTGACTCACGGCTCATGTTCCTGTACGTACACATGTTCGTACAGTACACGTGAATCTGGCAGGTTGCCAGCGGAGGTTATGTGTGGTGAAAATGACGTGTGGTGTCAAGTGAGGGGTGTCAAAGGGTGTGTAGGTTTGCGGTGGATGCTCACGTGTTCGAGGGCATGCACGCACATACATACACACACACACACACAAGATCAAACCTCCCCTCTCTGAACTCTGACCCTCTCACACACCTCTCATGTTCCAAGGTGTGAAAAAAGGTGGAAAAAGCACCTCCAGCCAAATCACTTCCGAAGCTTCCAGAGGTTTTCTATTCATGTGCTTGGAGTCAGAGTGAAGGTCTCTTCCCCAGCTGAGGAGGGCTGGACGCACGCTCTCTGTAACCCGACCCAGCTGGAAGTCACACGGTGTCAAAGGGAGTAAATAGCCTTGCAGTTGAGGTGTTTCCTATTGGGACGTATAGCTATACTACACACGGACACACGAGAGGTGCACACACCCACTGTTAGTTGAGGCTTTCGTGACAAAAAGTAAATTAAAATCAAACAGTAGAAGGTTTAGAAGGCACTGTGACAGTAAACACAAGAAGATGAGCAGACACGTTTGAGGAAGTGATCGAGAGGACGAGAATAAAGATGCACACACCAAACCACATTAATTGAGCGCACACACATCAAACCTTTTACATCCTCAAACATGCAAATCCACCAAGCACACTCACATACACACACACACACACACAAACACACACACAAAGCCATGTAACTGATTCCACAGGAGCATTGAGCACTGTGGATAATTGGTAGCACCATTGTGCTGCTCTTCAATGGGCCGGTTACCCAAGAAGCCTCATGTTCGTGTTCATGTACGTTTGCTTTGAAGGTGGCGGACACAAAAAGCCGAACCCTGCCCAGAACAAAGCCCTGGGAGACCCTGCTTCACCCATAGACGTCTTTCATGGAGAGAACCACAGAGATAAACGATCTTCTTCCTTGTGACAGTGTGTGTCCGCCGTGTGTGTGTGTGTGTGTGTTCAGCTGGACATATCTGAAGGGATGGGCGGCCTGTCATCACAGAAACCGCAGGATGTATTTTGTCAAAATAGTTTAACACCTCCTCTTCTGAGGATGGAAGGCCTTTTGAGAGAAAAAGTGTCCATGTTGCAATATTTTCATCTCTGTGGCTGTCGTGATTTATGATTTATGTCATTTTGCAGAAGAATTACCCTCATTACCAAAACTTGTGTTTGTTGTATTTGTTGCATGCCACCACCTATAATTGATTATTTAGGAAACCACTTGTTGACTTAGTTATTTTTTTAATCAAGTTGGATGATTGCACTGTGCTGAGCTTCTGTCACTTCTGCACCAAACAAGTAGAAATTTTACCCGCTTTATTTAAAAAAAGTCTTACTCATCTCCATGTCATTATTAGTTTCCAGTTGATGGGGGACACTACACATGTCATGCTGTTGATCCCTTTGAGCAACCGCAAAGATTTTTACCTTGTTTTGAATTCGGGAAATTGACATAATGCTCCATGACATCACGAAACAGCTGTAGATACCAAATTCTGATGTTACACAGGTGTAGGTGCAACTCGTGGGATTCTTTCCCAATGAAATTCTTTATCTAACAGATATTCTGAATCTAAGAACTTTGGTCAAAGTAATAAAATTTAAAGTAAATAGCAGATAGTATACACATACATTAGAGATGCTACATGGTTTGAGCAGGGCACTGCTTCAACTCATGTGTGTCCTGGTGAACTCCTCAACTAGAGAGAGTCAGTGCTGATTGCCTCTGGGCGCTGCTTCAGAGCTAGTAGGGTTAATTTCCCCTTTCCTGTAACTAGACTTTTGATATGCAAATGAGATGATGAAGCTTATTTTCACCCGTAATTCCTTTGTTTTTTGCACAAACTCTCTGCGTGACAAATAGTACTTGTGCATGTTTTTTCAGTTCCCCTTGAGTTGTGACTTTTTTTTAGGTTTAACTGTCTTTTTGTTGAGTTTCTCTACTGATGACTTATGTAATCGTGTGTTTCCGTTTACAGGACAAGTTTGGGTTTCAAATGAATGAATTACTGCTCAAAGACCATAACCAAATACACCCATACATCAGCTGACGATCCTCAGGCGTATAGATTTGACATGTTGAGTACTGAGTTGTGCACATTGTTGTCAGATAAATCCAGATAAAGGGGTATTTCATCAGAACATTTCTTTTTGCAAGCTCCCTCACAGCGAAACACGGTGCTCATCAGAATCCAACGTGCGTCTTTTCTTTTCGTTATCTTTATATGACTTCTGCTTTCCCTGTAACAACACCGTGACAAAACATGACTTTGTGCCACAAATTTGTGTGACTAACAAGGAAACTCATTAACAATTAATGGCACCGCTGAGTTGGAGCATGCGATGCAACAGGTGCTCGTTGCATATCACAGCTGCCCTACATTGTGCGGTGTGTGTGTGTTTGTGGGATCACTACAGGTTACGCTACAGTACGTGATGATGAGAGGTGATCGCTTCAGGGTTATTTAAGAGAAAGATCCAACAAAGGGGTCCATTATGGTGGTGAATTTACAGTTTGTTGAGATCTATCTATCTATCTATCTATCTATCTATCTATCTATCTATCTATCTATCTATCTATCTATCTATCTCTGTCTCCCTCTCGCTCCCCATCATGTACCCTGTTGCTCCGGTCTCTACTCTCTCTTTTCTCCGTCCCTCTCACTTATTATTCTGTCTCTATCTCTCCTGTGGTATCCTCTCTCTCTCTCCCTCTCTCTGGGACAGCAGATGGAGACTATGGCCCAGTTCTGCCTTTTGTTCTGGGTCCCCAGAGAGACCCGTGGCTTTTTTTTTTTTTGGACAAGCGCACTGCTCGGCTCCCCATATCTCATACAAAATGCAAGCGCCTTTTCTATTCATTTAAAAAAAAAAGAAAGAAAGAAAGAAAAAGAAGAAGAAGCTGTGGAATGCACATTATTCTGAATGTATTTATTGAAATGAGCCTGACTTTAGAGTTTTAAAAACATATCGAACACACCTCTCGGTTTAAGATTGTTAATCACCTGACAGCACTGGAACTTTCTGTTCAGTTTCTTTTTTTGTTTGTTTGTTTTTTTTGGTTTGCATAAAATCTGTAATATTCTATAATTCCTTTAGTGCACTTTACTGGTTTTTGGCTGTCTTGGTGGACCACGGTGTCATACAATTGTATTTACTTCATGTTTTGCTTGATGCACTTAAACTTCTTTGCTATGGAAGGATGTAAAGACAAAGCTGCTCCTCATAGTTTTGAATCTACCGCTTGTTGCTTTATGGCATCATGGCACATGGTTAGATGAGAAGATGTGTCCTATCCAGGTTACTATTGTGAGGGAAACAACTTCCCCTTAAAAACAAACACAACTTTGAGAACACAACAATGAAACGGCTGCAAACTTTTTTTTTACCCCCCCCCCTCCTTTTCTTTTTACTTTTCTTCTTTTACTCACAAAAGCATCCACGCGCGTCAGTGCGTCTCAGGTTCTCCACCGCTCTGTTGTTATTTTCATAACGTCTGTGCGTAAATAATTAATGTGTGTGAAACAGAGAAACCTCGAACCTGGCCGGCATCCCACCTGTTGAAGAAAGGCTGTGTTTACCACCCACTTTATATACACACGGGCCTGATAGTAATCATTATCATACCACCAGCCACACTGTTTTAGCAAAAAACAACAAACATAAACGTGTGTTATTTAAGGACGCCATTAAGCCTTCCTAAAAACTCAGTGACACGGACGCACCTTCAGCTGCAGCTCCAGATATTAACATCTAGATATGAATCTAAAATCAAGGGAATTGTTGGCGGTTGCGCCTCGTGGATTTTGCGGGTGAACTATGAATGTGAAAAAAAAAACCCCGTATATTTTATGCAAACTCGAACCCTAAAGTGGCGCCACAGTTGTTGATCTCATCGTTACACATATTCGTGAATGTATTTATTTGCATATCACACATTAATGTTTACAACAACAAAACCAAACCAAAACAAACAAAAACCCAAAACGTTTTTGCTAAAATTAAAACACCCATAAATGCGGATAAAAATAAACACGGTATTTATTTCATCTGGCGTTACATCAGGCACAATCACGGGGATCGCGGTGATTTTCCCCATCGACTTCGCTGTAATATTCCTACAGATAACTTTCAGATAAAAGTTTTTAACCTGCTGAAACTCGATCGTCTCTCACCGCCTCACGAACCCGCCGCAGATGGCTGTCCGATCATACTCGCATCCAGCCCCATCTGCATAAATTCCGTTAATAATTTAGCGCGGCATCCTCATAATATTCCCCCCCTTTTTTTTCCGTGCCTTCAAGGGGGCGAGCAAAGGGGCACGGGGCTGTGATTGGCTGGAAACAGTGGGTGGGAGACAGAGCAGTGACAGGTAGCGAGCAAACAGGTAGTTGAGTTTCATAAATAATTTCCGAGTTTTTTTGGTTTTTTTTTGTATGTTTCGTACCACGCCCCAGCTGTCCGCCAGCCTTTTTTTTTTTTTTTTTTTTTTTTTTGGAAAACAGTGCAGAAGGGTCGAGAATAGAAAAAATAAGAGAGGGAGAGAAAAAAAAGAAAAGAAAACGCACTTCAGTCTGAGTCACGCAGCGAGGTGCGTGCGTCCACGTCCACATGCGCGTGCTTCTGTTGGAGGTGATGGAGAAAGAGCAAGAAAGGAGAAAAGAGAGAAGTACAGAGGAGGAGGTGTACTGACGTGTGTGTGTGTGTGTGTGTGTGTGTGTGTCTGTCTTTAGTCGGGAAAAGTGTGTTCCCTCTCGAGTAAGGTCCTCGGGGACACGGTGGGGACCCGCGAGCGCTCACCAGCTGACAGCGCGTGCTCCATTGAGGCCATCCAACACCTCGGCCCACGAGCCTGCCAACAATAGCCTGAAATTAATGCACGCTCCCCATTACCGAATGTGGTGCTCACCAAATGGACGACATGGCAACAGTTCAGGAAAAAAAAAAGAAAGAAAGAAAGAAAGAAAAGAAAAAGAAGAACTTTTTACGGAGAAGTTTGTTGAACAGTGCTTTAAATAAATGCGTGTTTATAAAAGTTTATAAAAGTCAGTCCCGGGACGGTAGGGAGGCTAAGTGAGGGGGGCGCGTGCACCTGCAGCATATGGCGAGCGAGCGCGTGTTGGACACGTTTCACGTCGCCGTTTGCGATAAATTGGGCGACATAGGAGGAGAGGAGACCACAGTTCTCTTTACTTAAATGGAAATGTCAGACATAAAAAAAAAAAAAAAAAAAAAAGTTTTGTTTGCGCTTCATTGTCCACTCAAACCTTTTCTCAGTGAAGGCCTCTGGATCTACTGTGACTGCCTTTATATCATATATTCATGAAATTTACAACACTGTTGATGCACATTTCGTTAAAAGTAATGTTCTTTATACTTTATATTACGAAATACACCCACATTGTGTTTATTAGCTCATTTTTTTCATCAAATCCCTTATCAATAGCCTCTTCTTCATCTTATTGTTATTATTGTTACTGTTCTCCATAATATTGTTTAAGTTTTTACCTTGTTAAGTTGTAATAAGCTCTACTTTTAATTCACTTCATTTATCAACCATCACAAACAACATATTCTTTTCCATTTTTTCTTCTTCTCACACTTTTTCTTCCTGTTCATCTTCTTCTTGTAATTATGTTACTGGTCTCTATAACAGTGTATAAGTCATTACCTTACCACTTCATTTACCAGACATCATATACAACCTATTCTTCTTCTTCGTCTTTTTCTTCTTCCATGACTGGTCTCTATAAATGTGTATGAGTAGTTATTATGATTATCATTATTTATAGTCTTGAAAAAAGGATAAGATTCAAATGGAAATAAACAATTCATAAGAGTTCTTTGCGCTTGTCTAAGAAAGGTGCCTAGAAACAACAAAGAAACATCACATTTTTTAAAATTCATTTTATTTATTTATTCCCAAAAATCAAAATAACATGACAATAAATGGCATAATGAATTTTTTATTTTATTTTATTTTACCCCCCGAGCAAATTGAACTATGGAGTTTATTTTTTTAGAAAAAAACAAAACAAAAACAAATGGAATGAAAAACATCAGCAATAAATATACATGTCAATTAATCTCATCCAGTGAAAGCAAAAGACACACGAGTTCATTTGAAGATACAAAAGAAAAAAATACAAAAAGAAGGCAGCAATGATGGCTACATTAAAATTAAATAGGCTATTGGTACGGAATTGGCAGTACTACACTAACAAACAAAGCAAAAACAATATCGTTTATGGTTTGAAAACAAAAGTCGCATTTCTCAAGCCTCTGGCTCGGATAGGTTTAAAGTGCACATCATGAACTTTTGAAGTTGCAAAAACAAAATACATTACGCATAGAAATGAACAGGTAAAAACAAAATCACAACGAAAATCATTTTATAGCTACAAAAAAAACTTTGTTGTTGTTATCTTTTTTTCTTCTTCTTACATTATCAAATATAAGCAATTATCCATGAAGTCATGATTTTTGTGGAAGACAGATTTTTTTGGTCGGAGTGACGTGGGAGATACCCATGGCAGTGCTGCGCGCGACATGGCAGAGGGGGTCTTCCAGCCACGTCTCCATGGAAACTGGAAATTATAGGCTATACATCTATTGGCAGAAACCGAATCAGGCCTATATCTCACATAAAAAATAACCTTTAGAGTGTGTAACAAGTTGATAAAATAGAATCAGGCCCACTGTTACAAATTAAAACTATTTTTTGAATAATAATAATAAAAAAAATCTCTCTCCTTAAAAATGCGTTTTTTTGTTAGCGACAGACGGATTGACACGGTTTACATGACTTTGTTGGAGGCTGCGGTGAACCAGTGATCGAGTCTGTTATATATTTGAAATCATTCAGAAAGACACGGTGTGTTGGAGGTGGCGGTGGTGGTGGTGGTGGTGGCTGCGCAGCTTCAGGTCCGACAGGTCGTCCTCTTCGCTGGAGTGGAGCTCCATCGCAACTTCATCCGAGTCACTGAAGTGGGAGTGCGGGGAGAACTCCCCGTCGCTCCGGGGAGACTCTTTCCTCCCTCCTCCGGCCGCTGCGAGCGAGCTGCCCGCGGGCGAACACATCGCCTCTTCGACCAGGGCGGAAAACGAGGCGTCGTCGAAAGAGGAGCGGAAAGGCATCCCGCTGATGTGGACAGGTAAGCTGCCACCTGAGGCGGGCGCGGCCGCGGCTGTCCTACAGGTCTTCGGGGAGGGCGCAGCTCTGTCCTTCCCATCAAAACCAACGGAGGCTGCCAGCACAATGTCAACCTTTGGCGAGTTATTGATTGTGACATCGGTGTTGCTGCTGCTGCCGGTGCTGCCAGTGCTGCTGCTGGATGGGGCCGGACCCTGGAGCAGGTCAGCCAGAGCGTTGATGTAAATCTGCGCCATCTGTAAAGTTTCGTACTTGGAGAGCTTCTTGTCGTTGTCGAACGCCGGGATGACGCTGCGCAGCTCGTCGAACGCGTGGTTCAGCCCGTGCATCCGCCTCCTCTCGCGAGCGTTGGCGGCCACGCGCCTCTGCTTCTGGACGCCGTTGACCGGTCTGCTGGACGTGGCTCTCTGTCTGGCGGATGAGTCCTCCTCGGGCCCGGGGACCGTGCCTTTAAGACGGCACAGGTCCCGGACTTTGAGCGAAGAAGAGGAGGGGCTTTTGGCAGATTTTCTGTAGCTGGGAGGGCTGGGGTGGCCCGATGACACCGGGGAGCCGCTCTCTGCAAAATGAAAACATTTGAAAGACATTTAGCTCCGCTTTGACAGCTACCTGTAAAATACGTGCTTACGTACAGTTTAAGTTTAAGTTTAATCAAGCGAATTAAAATGTTGTAACAGTACAAAATGAACTGTAATACTGCTTTACTTAATCACTGCCTGTTGCATGTGATGCTGCTTAGAAAAAAAGTCAAAAATCGTCAAAATTGATTGCATGAGCGGCGAGTCTCACCTTGGTAGGAGCCGGTGCTGGAGCAGGGCGAGTGCCCCAGGTAGTCGGGTGAGGTGGCGTGTGTCGCGCAGGTGCCAGAAGGCTGCACGAGAGCCAGCCAGGCGCGTGGGTCACTGCCGCTGTCCACGAGCGTCAGTCCAGGTTCGTAGCGGGACTCCTCGAGCAGCTGCTCCCCGCCTCTCTCCAACACGCTCGGGCTCTGCTGCTGCTGCCGCCGCGAGTCCAGGACCGCCGCGTCCCGTGCGCCTTTGCTCCAGTCTTCCACGCTTCGGACATCCATGTTTCCAAGAAGCCCCAAGAAGGTAGGCGAAGTTAAACTGACAACCTTTATGTGTGTATATGTAAAAAAAAAAAAAACTTCTTGGGAGCACGCACTGCTGTGTGAATATCACTGTCGCGTGCTGGACTCCTTCTCTGGTGTCTCGAGGCGCGGCGTCGGTTTAAAAAGCGGCACGCGTCTGGGAGCCCCCCTCCTCGCGCCGGTCGCGTGTTAACGTCCAATGAGAAGTCTCGGTAAAGCCCGAGAGAGGTGATTATGGTCCCCCGAAGCCGGACTGTTTATGATAACGTTACAATTTAAGGAGCGTATAGCGCAAGGGAGGTAAGGGGAACCTCCCACAGGACGCACGTGCATGGGGGGGGGGGCGACGCTCCGAGGTGAGGAGCGTGGACAGCGCGAGACGTGCGCAGCTTGGGACAGGGCTCCTACCTGTGCGTGTGTCTGACACATCTCAGACACCGCACTTCAATTTCTGTTGCAAAAAAAGAAACCTGATTTGATGAAAGTTGTTTTCTATTTTTTTGTGCGTCACTCGTGCACCAAGTCAAAGTGTGGAGCTCCATCTCAAAACAACCCAGTAAATTATTCATAAATTAAGAAAATAACAGTTTTTATTCATTCCATTCAACAGTGACACACATGCATGCAGGATGCTGCATTGACAAACATATTTGAGGGAGGAAAGTTTTTCAATGAACTTAAGGCTGTAGTAAAACTTAAGCAAAAGTCAGCTGAAGTAAAAACTAGTTAAAAAAAGAAAATGTTGCGCTCCTGGGGGCTCGCGCGCTCATTGTCGATTCATCCATTGGAAGATCATTCTCCAGTTTCCATTTTTTCCTTTGTGGCGGCTCTAAAAAAAAAAAAAAAAAAAAAAAACTCTTTTGATCTGGCTCTCGGAACGCCCTGTCGGTAAAAAGGGCTTCACAGGGAACGGAAACATGAGCAGGGGTCTCGCGCTCGATGCTGTTTCCGTACTGACACGAGCGAGCTGTACCGTGGCGCGCGGTCGCTACTGAAGGGCAGTGAGGAGAAAGTACGCACGCGCACGCACGCACACTGGAATTGCATTTCAATTGCACTATGGAGTTTTGGAGAAGAAAGTCAAACTCAGAATTTTTAATATTTACATGAAGTAATAATAGAAACTCAGAAATATTTATCTTTTCCATAACTTAATAAACAAGCTGTTCTCAGAGGAGAATAAGGTCCCCAGAACACTGTTTGAAGCTAGACAGGTGGCAGGGTCTGCCACACATAAACAAAGTAAAACAGTATGAAACTGCGTTATTGGGTTTATTCAACAAATACAGTTTATTTACGTTGTTTCTGCTTAAAAAAAAAACAACAAAAAACAACCAAATCTTTGTCTTCTGATTAAAATTTCGCCCCCCAAAAATGACATAGTCCATCTTTAATTACAGCCTTAAACACAAGTCTCAAAAAAAAACAAAAAAAAACGCACAAGTTATATCTGTTTGGGGAACCGCCTGCAGTCTACTGATCAAAGCTGCCCTGCTTACTGAGACGCAAACTTTTAGGCCCAGCTTGGCAAATGCACAATGGGCTAATTGCTGGGTGGAAATTGGCTATTTAACCTAATTGCCATGGTCGATTTAGGATAAGGAGGGTACAGCTTCAGTTATGTGTTAAATACAGTAGCCCAATGTATACGGGACAATGATCAAGAAGAGGAGCATCTTCAGCCTACCTGTTGCTGCCCCTACTGACAGCTTTGTCGCCACTAAAGGCGCACTATGTAGTTTTTGGGGAAGACATTTTAATCAGAAGAGAAAAAGATCCTCAGTGACTGTCTTTAAAGTAAATAAGCAAACTGTCTTTGTTTTCACAACTGAATAAACAAACTGATCTCAAAAGACAACACAGTTTCATCCTGTTTTACTTTGTCTATATGTGGCAGACCCTGCCACCTTTCTAGCTTCAAACAGTGTTCTGGGACCTGATTTTCCTCTGAGAAACAACTTGTTCATTCAGTTATGGAAAAAACCTAATTCTGAGTTTGTATCAGTATGTAATAATATCATAAATATTAAAATTGTGAGTTTGACTTTCTTCTAAAAAGCAAACAAATAAAAAAATCCCAATCCCCAAAATTCAGGCTGAATGGAAACAACACTTTAAGCACTTGGATTTGACCCTATCAATTTTGCAAAGATCACAACTTTGATAGTTTGTATGAAAGCAAAATTTAAAAATATATGGACCATATTTAAAGATACCAAGCCTTGTGTTGGCCACAAACCTAATTCCCGTGAAGAAAAATCCCATAATTCCAGAGATAACCTGGCATCAGTCTTTTCTACTTTTTATTCATGTATTCATCATGGGGACGTCTTGCGGGCAAGAGGTCTGGCGCCGAGCGTTCGCCCCCTCTTCCCACCTACAAGCCCCATCCAACGGGCCGGGCCGGGCTCCTGAAGCTACCGACAGGTTGGATATTGTAGCTGGCGATTATTAAAGTGTCGCAGCCACAATGGAGACTCTATGTTCCATTGGTCACGCCTGGGGGGCTCCTCGAGGGAGAGGAGAGGAGGAGAAGAGGGGGGGGATCCCATTCCGATGCGCGAGAGGAGTCTGCATGCTGCCGCTTCTCATTCCCATCTCCTGGGAGACCGGGGCGCGACAGGCACGAGACTGGAGTGAGGGGAGCCGGACAGGGACCTCAGAACTGAACCGAGGCCTCTCCTCAACCCACCGAATCCAGGAGGTTGTTTTTAAACGTGCTTTCACCAGCGACACGAGGGACTCCAACGTTTTTTTGCCATCAAAAAATCACAGAGTTATTGAAGTGTCATTTATTTTAGACTGACCTGTTTTATCATCTCCTTACAGTCGTGTTTCTGTAAAATGTGACGCCTCTTCATTCTGAGGTTTTCCTTATTTTACTGTTAATTATCTTATGTGGTGTGCCCTCCTCCAGGTCACCACAGTGGAGAGGAGGTCGCAGGACATACGATTTGACCGTACAGATTGTAAAGCCCAGTGAGGCAACGTGATTGTGACTGTGGGCTTTACAAATAAAATCTGATTGGACTTTTCCAGAAGTCGTGGAAAATAACTATAAACAGAAATATTACAACATGAATAAGCAATATGCACATCTTCATTTGACTGCTTTAGTTGCAAGTTACTTGAAAAAGACCACATTGTGTTAAAAATCCAATACTGTGATATAGCACCTTTTTTTTTGATACTCTAAGCACATTATGCTCCCAATACTTTATGCACTTGATGGACTTTTAACTCCAATGGATCAGTCTTCATTCTGTTATTGCAACTTCTTTCTTTAGTAAAAGAACTAGATTGTTTATATTTCTGTGCCCTCAACAGCTTAGTCGATGTTGCTTCTCAGATTAAACTTTCCAAAGAGTTTTAAATGCTGGTAGACGCTCAAACAAAAAGAAGGACAGAGTGACATTCAGCACATGTTTGTGCTCTATTCCCTCTTTCAGGTCCAGGCTCAGAGCTTACTTTTACTCCCATGCTTTTCAGTCCTCCTGATATGGCTGATTTTTGACCTGAGCCAGTGCACATGGAAAAAAACACAAATTTCCAAGTAAAGATGCTGACTTTGATCCATCCTCTGCTTAGGCTAACTCGCGTCCAGTCAAATCATAAGCATCACCAGCATCTGAAGAATCAATTTCTCACATTTGTTTTCTTTTATTTTGCTAATATCTTGTGAGTCAATCCTGAAGAGATGCAGGCAGGTCTTTGACTAGGGGGGACCTAACAGCGCCACTCTCTGGTTGGAACTGAGAACTGCGATGTAGTGCTGCTCCATTGAACTTGACAGCAGTCATGCTCAGCAGCGTGTCTATCCAGCTGTTAACAGCAGCATACAGGCCTTTGAAGGGATAACCCTATTTGAAGTGAAAGACACAAAAGCTTAGCTCGTGTTTGAACTCATAATCTACTGCAAACGTAAAATAATTTCAGCTCACCCAATATACACATTTAAGAAAACGTATTTTCTCCTTAACGTTCACTTATGTTGCCTCTTTGAGGGTTTAATCATCTGCAGCTACGAGTGCTACAAGATGAAATCCCTTCTCATTAATAATTAAATGACACCCCGCCAGCATTAATCAATTTTAATTGTATTTGTTCTGGATCAATTGGCCTGAATAAAAAGGTCCAAATGAGACTGTAACATGCAAGTCAACAAACCTCCCCCCCAAGGAAAGGTTAGTCAGGACTGCAGGTTTCGAAATCTTTAAAATGGAGTTTGTAAGGGGGGAAACATTTCTCTTTTATTGAATTATTTTCACAAAAAACAAATCAGATGCCCTATGTTACCCAATTTTACACACTGTTAAGAAATGATGATTGAATAAAAGAGAGTGACTCAGAGGAGATAAGGAATAACGCTCTTCAGGTAGAGCAACACCTTCTTGAGGAAAGCACGACTACTTACCAGTACTCGGGTCGACTTACCAGTAAGACGTGGCAGAATCGGTAACCGTTGCTGCTGGAAGAGAAGGCGATCGAACGCTGTAGAGAGGGAAAACTTGTCAAGAAAATAAGCTACTCATAGTACCCTTTTTTAGATTATTGGAACTCTGATCATCCAAAGAAATCCCCACTTGTTGGTGCTTTGCTCGGTCAAATAGTGGAGGTTCTTGTTCAGTGAATTCATCAGATGTGTAAAGTGAACAGAGAAAAGACATAAGGAGTTTGGCATAAGAGGAATACTTAACTCTGTAGAGCCATCCCTGTGTTAAATCACACAGAATCATGAACGGTCATGATTTACAAATTGCTGAAAAATCCCCCAAAATAACATTATATGTCTGAAATGCGCCACTTTTATCCGCCCAGTTGGCAGAATAAAAGGCTGGGCATTGTACATTTCTGTAAACCACAGATATGTTAATATTGTACAATTCAGACGTATCATACAAACATTCCAACAACAGTTGTCATATCACGTTCTGATAACAGGGATGTTAGCTGACTTTCATGCCGCAGATTCAACATTTGTAACTGTTGCAGTACTTTAGGATGTTTTGCAGTGTCAGTGGCGACTAAACAGGACATTTCTGACATGATGTAAGATCAGTTTGCAGACGAAAAGCAGCATCATTTAAACGAGGTGTTGGACCTCCAGCCATGTTCGTGGTAAACCATAACATCCATCTTTTGCGAGCCCCAAGTGGCCTGTGCCTTCACCTCAGGACACCACAAGCACTGTTTTGTCGATTCTCAATATGTGAAAATAGACCATAAAGCTGCAAACAAAGACATGAAAAGCTTCAACGCATCTGTGGCATGCAGAAAAATACGCTGCCAACATTTACTCAGTTGGGTTGCTGTTTGTCTACATTAGCAAAAAACAACAAATACCATCCCACTGTAGAAAACCTGTTTATTAGACAAATTATACACAGAAAGCTTTGCCACTTGTAACAGAGGCCCCAGTTTGTTCAGTTTTTGAATAATATGCAACACATACAACAAAATAGGCCTATATTAAATACTGTACATCATAAATTTTTGAAAATTATCAAGTAAAACCTGTAGTTCTATGTATGAAATTAAAAATGTTAACAGATAGCGCAAGAGCAAGTTTGTGCATGCTTTCTTTTTAATCAACTTGCCAACTCTTTGTTATTTAGCCAGCAAATAATAAAATGAACTCAGGATGATGTGAGAAAAGCGAGAGTTTTTGCGTTGATGTGTTCGATGTCGACCGTGGGCAGAAACGAGGGAAGGAACCAAATGCAATAACGCGACTGCGAAACTCAACACTAAAGCTCGTCATGATATACTCTTTTTTCTTTTTTTGTTAAACAAAAATAGCATCAACATGTAAAATATACATTTTTTTTTCATAATGTCTCTTTCATTTATACTAAATAAAACCTTTTAATCTGTGTCCTATTTGTCATTCAATAACCATACTGTAGCCTAATATAAGAAAAAGAATGCCTAAGAATGCTTGCTCCAGAAACACTGTGGCTCGACTGAGTTCTCTACGCACAACATTTTGCAGTTTTAGTTCTTAACGATAACAAACTGAAAAACTTGTTCTAAACAACTAACATTATCAATTATTAATACAGTGTTAGTGAAAAAGATTTGGTTCCATTTTACCACCCCGAGCCCCCCCACTAATCCTCAAAATATTCCTTTAATGCTCTCACTGTATCGTTTTCCCGAGCCCCCAACCCCAAAATGCACCTTAATGGTCTTGTTTTAATTAATTGGCACTTTAAAAAAACAAGTTATAGAAACAGTACCCTTAACATTACAGATATGAAATAGAAGTATATTTCGGACTCATCTCGTAAAAGGCAGCCATTGGGTTTTTTTTTCTTTCCGATGGCCGTTGACTCTTCGTCACATTCTGATGACCCTGAAGCACAACCACTGATTTCGCTGCTCTAAAAGTGTTTTCCAGTCCACGGTGATGTTTTTTCGGGGTTCGACCGGAAGTTGGGAGGGTACAGCTAGCTAAGTTGACATATAAGGCCTGTACTGAAGATGCTGTTGCGATGGCTTCTCCTCAAGACAAAATAAACTCCATTTCACCACCTGAACCTGATAAGAAGTGATACGTGACACAACCTTACAGAATGAGCTTTTATCTTTTTAACACCCGGGTCATGGCAGCACTAAATTAAGCAAAAGAAAAATTAAAGAAACGAAAACAAAATTGAAAGTTTGAATGACTTAATGATGCAAAACCAGAGACTACAGCACTCATTTAGCAGTTTTTCAAAGTTTGCTGAGAGGAAAGAAAACAAGTAGACAGCTCAGAACAATGTTATTTTTTGTACTTCCTGACCAAAACACATTCCACGCATTAAAATCTATTTTTTTTTTCAAAAACAAAAAATCAATAAAAGACATATAATAAGCATAAGCTTTTTTGAAGTCTTTCGGCTTTGTCTTTTATGTTTTTTTTTCCTTTAAGTTGTTTTTCATATCATCCCTTTTTGCTATCCTTGTGAGAGTCTGATTGGAGGATCTCACCTTGACTTGAAAAGCAGAGAGCACGGTACAGGTGAGAAAAGAAAAAAAGGTCAGATCTACATACAATCACTTACAGGTCTGTGGGCACTGGTACAGTGCAGTGGGATCGACAAAGAGTCTTCAATGTGCATCAAAATGGTGAAAACAGTTTCAGGCTGATGCACCAAAATGGCAGATATAGTTGACGCACCAAAACTGGCGATTCTGCAGTGTCATTTTGTTGCACTGTCATGGCATTTCAGCGGTTTCCAGACCGATGCGCCGTGATGGCGTCAGCGTGAGTTCGGCTGTGAAGTCTTAGGTCTTAGGCAGGCCACCGTGTGGACACCATCTTGGGAGATGATTGGACATTTAGAACCCCAGATATTTGTGGAACAACACCAGAGAACAGAAAAAACTCAGTATGGACTCCCACATAGTGAAAAGGCAGAGTAAAACTGGAGAAGTGGAATCTTCCATTATCCACTGAGATGAGACCTTTTTCGAAACTACAAGGAGCTGCTGTATGTGTTCCCAGGGCTACAGACAAAACTACTGTTAAATATGCCTTCACAAAAGAACTGCCCCTTAATCGCTTGGTAGTGTGAGCCCCTTTGACTTGTTTGATGGTTATATACGCCATCAATGGCAGCCCTGGTGCTCACAGGAACATCCAAGTGTTTCCCGTGGTTGGGGTAGGTGTAAACCAAACCCTCCGACGTGGGGTTTAGATAATAATAGTCAGGTCATTTCAGCAGATCTCCTTTATATGAGGCAGTCTTCATATCGTAAAACAGAAACAATAAAAAAGAGATCCCCTTTCACACATATCCCAAAATAATCCCCCAAACAATCACAACAACAACAGCAACAACAATAAAGCAAAGATTCAGGCCCCCCACCCCCCCTTACCCCCATCCCTTTTTGCACCTCACCGGCATGGTTTGCAGGAGGATAGAAACCCCCGACAGACCTCCACCTCCTTCGTCTTCTCCACGTACATAATGGACACCCCTGGAAACACCCAAGCAGAAACTGAAAACATAAAGATTCCTATGTACACGGATCTCTATCTTCTGACTTTTTAGATCAGCCACAATGTATTTGTTCTACCATCCCGTGACCGACCGACCCTCGCCACCTCGCCTCGCTCCTTCTGCTCTACCTCCTCCTCTTCCTCCTGAACCAACCGTATCCTTAGCAACTCCTCATATAGAGGTGCCCCTGTCTGGATCATTGCCGTATCCAAAGTTGGGTCCCGGACCTGTGGGCTGGTAGGGGATGGAGGACATTGTTTTAATGGGGCTGCGGAAGAAGCCACCGTTGGGGGCCCTCTGCCTGAAAGGGCCCACCCCGCCAGTCCGGTGGTCCTGGAGGACGTTGCCGCCGCCGCCACCGAAGCCAGCGGAAAATCCAGCAGCGGCTTTGGCAGAGAGGCTGCGGCTGAGGGTCTGGATCTGCTCGGGGATAAAGGTGGTGGTGGTGATGTGGGTGTTGCGGAAGTCGCTGATCTGCTCGAGTGCCTGGCGCGCGGCCGGCAGCGCATCCATGTCAAGGGGTGTTAAATCGACGGAAGAGGTGGAGAACTGCTTGTGGGGGCTTTCATCCTCGGTGCACAAGCTGTTAACCCGGCGGTGTAGGTGCTCCAGGTCGATCTCCTTATCGTCCTGCAGGTGGGGAGGGGGCAGGGGAAGGAGTGGGAGTTGGACGGAGAAGAGGAAGCGGTGATGGTAAATGGTAGGAGGGAAGGGAAGGTAGTCAGAAAAGAAAATGAGGTGTAGGATGGAAAGGAAGTATGAGAAGGAATAGGATGGGAGAAAAATCGGGGAACAGTGTTTAAAGATGGGAGAAAGGGATGAGGAAAATGGAAGAGGGAAAGGAACAGGAGGAGAGATGGAAGATAAGAGGGATGAATTGAGAAAAGATGGATAAAGGAAGGAAAGGAGGTAAAAGGAAAAGAAGTGAGGGGTGTGCAAAAAGAGCATCAAGGAAATGGACAAAACAGCGAAGGAACAGTACAGAGGAGAGTACGTGTGGAGAGGATATATTTTGAAAAAAGAGGAGGTGGACAAGGATGGGGTGTATTTGTATTCAGCAACAGGGATGTCATCCATCCGACCGGTATAAATGGATAGCAAGGACAATAGTGAAAGCAGGAGAAGAGTGTTAGACAATGCAGATGACGAGATGATGAAGGCAGGATGGCACGCGTGCGGCCAAACAAAGGTTTTTTTGGCACCATTAAAAAAAAAAAAAAAAAAGTGAGATTCAAGTGGAGGTAATAGCCGTAAGTTAAGTTATGAGAATGGGAGTGAGTAAATAAGAGCAGCAGAAAGATGTTTTGATGGTCACATGAAACGTGGATGTGACGGGAAGCAGGGAGAGCAGAAAGAGAGGAGGAAAAAATGGAGGGGAGGATAGAGAAGCACACTCTGAGCTGTGGTCAGGATATTGAAAGAGAGAAACATACACACACTTCTACAAGGATCTTTAAATAAGGGAGTGCAGAGGATCTGGAATGCATACAGAAAAAAACACACCGCTGTCATGCTGTGTGCTCTGCGATTCCAGGGTGCTAGGTCTATGCTGATTATAGTAACTAGAATATAACAAATAAAACAACAGGCTTCCTGTTTTCCTCGTTTTCTGTATTGCATTCTGGCCGTCATGCCAAAAAAAATTCACGTTGAGATTGACATCTCGTTTTCAAGTGAATTTTTTCCAGGCCACATACAATTCAACTCTTAACGGCTTATCAATCAGAACGTATATGACTTAACTTTCTATCAAACATCTTTAAACAGCTTTAACAGTCTTAACACTTTCACCTAAAGACAAAGCACATACATTAACTTAAAGCTTTAACTTTAACTTAACAATATAAGTTAAATGAAAGTTATTATTCACATATGAATAACTTATCCACAGAGTCTAAAGTATGGCGACACTCAGTAAGAGGTGTTTCATGCTTTTACTGGATAGGAGAGGGTGGACAGTGGTGCAACGGAGCTGGGTTTTTGCGATGGATGAGGTGCGGATATAGAGAGGAGAAGGTTTAGGTGGAAGGTGCTGGAAGGTGTTTCCAAAACATTTTTTTTTTCTTGCATTTTCCACACACACGCGCGCACACACACACATACACACAGGTGGCAATGTGCTTCTCTAGCTTTGCGGAGTCTCGGAGGCAGGTGGTGGGAGGTGTGGGGTGTCTCATTTTGGTGTTTGGACGTATCGTTTGAGGAAAGGGGATCACATCATTTGAGGGTACAGGTAGAGTTACTGACCGTGTCCTTCGGGTCTGGGGGGTCTGGAGGGGGCTCTGGACCTACTGCGTGTTGCTCAGGGACAGAAGGGACCAACGGTGGTGGCCCCCGGTTGCCATCTAAGGAGGGGACAGTGGGAGGAGGGAGAGGACGGGGGGGCGCTAACGTTTGCCGTGACACTATCATACACACACTGACGGTTTGCGGGGTGGGGGGAGGGGGGGCGGTATCCAAAGGGTACAGTTGGTATCAAAGAAATGACGGGAAGTGAAAGAGAAGAGTGAATCACAAATGGTCAGTCGGTTGCCTGTGAGAGGAGACTTAACAGGGAACTAGGGGGGCTGAATGAATAGGAGGAGAAGTGGATGGTTTTTGCGGAAGTATGTGGCAGGGCCTGAGTGTATTTGCATCCCTAAGAAGGAGATGTACTGTTTTTCTCCTTTCTAATGCCCACTGTACCACTACAGACCCTGAATCACCTAGATGATAACCTATAGTGACATAGAAATCTACAGGTCGGAAATTTATTTAAATGTACATCTCTTGTCAAAGTCTAGACCACAAAAGGGTTTCTGACTTCATTTTACAATTTGAGGTTTTATAAAAATCTCTATGCTTAGTTAAAAATAAATACTTTTGCAGGCTTATACCTGCGTGCATAACTCTACAGAGCATGTAACTCTGACAGCCTGGTCAAAGAGGATCTGTTTTCCTTTAGACGGAGGGACAGCACCCTCTAATGGCAGAAAGGCATCATTGCACATGTATCCAGCTGGCGACATGCCAGCTTTATAAATATTCTTCAAAAGAGGTACATTTGGTTCCAGCAGGGAGCTCTGCCGTAACCCTGCTCCTGGGCGTCTATCATTTTCTCTTAATGCATCATTCATGTGTAGCGGCATTTCAAATAGCATCTGTCTTCAAGCATTACTAACCAATGATTTATTTTTATCCTCTATTGTATGTATAACCTTGGGGTGGGAGGTGAGGTGGTGAAGGTGGTCATTCTCATTTTGGGGGCGAGCTCAGAGGGGTTGGTGGGTTCGTAGGAGTGCTGCACAATCAGAGCGCAGGGTATGTCGCAGCATGCTGGGGGCTGGTAATGGGTGGCGGTGGGGACATTGGTGTTGGCGGTGTTGGGGGTCTGGTTCTGGGTCTGACCGCCCAGGGCGAGAGGGTGCTCGTTGGGGCTGTGAGGGCACGGATCGGCAGCTTGCCTGGCAGATGGGCCATCTGCCTGCGTCTGGTGCGAGTGTGTGACGTGTGTGAGCAAGCGGGACAGGGAGAGATACAGAGAGCGAGAGGGCGATGGAAAAGAGACGCGGGGTAATTCATATAAATGTGTTTGTGTGTTTGTGTGCATGCAAGTCGGGTGGGAAGATTCAAACGAGCCAAAACAAACAAACCCAGAGAAAAAAACAAAGAAAGAAAGAAGCCAAATAGACAGAACACAGGCAAACACACAGGCAGACAAACGTGGCGGAGACAGAGAGGGGATGAGTGACGGACAAGATCAGGCAGATGGAGGGATGGTTAGGTGGAGGAGAGAGAGAAGTCAATTGGAGAGACAGACGGGTGGGGGGTGAGCGAGAAGAAAGACATGGCAGTCAGTCAGCACACACAGTTAAGCAGGTCGTTCTGTGTCGTGTCCCCGGAGAGACATTCACACAGTCGTTATATACCTGGAAAGGGGAGACGTTTAAATGCCATTTTGTATTGCTCTCCCTCTCTCTCTCTCTCTCTCCCCCTCGCCCGCTACACCCCTCAACACAGAGTACTTATCTACAAAAACAAAACAAAAAAGGCAATATGAGAGCTTTGAGCCACAGTGACACAGATCATTATATAGAGTTAGAACGAGGAGAGTGGCAGTTCCCGTCCAAAACCACGTAGGTCGTTTTTTTTTTCTTTTTTTTTTGATGTACCAGATGGGACAATACACGGGGGGAAGTGCCTGCTCTTCTCGCGCTAAATCTATGGATTATGTGAAATATCAGACACGGTCAAAAAAACCCACAGATGTTACCATTATGGAAGAGTTCTGACAGTGATCATCATATCTCGTTGGTCAATACGCGGCATCATTAGTCGATCTCAAGTTTGGAATTGTTTGACTCCACTGGCAGAACTCTTTCATACAAACCTCTGGTAGAACATATATAGGCCAAAAAAGGGTAAAGCAATACAGCCGCCCTGTTATGAATGAGATGGGCCTCAGACACTCATCTGTAAAAAAAAAAAAAAAACTTGTCAAAAAATTTAGACTAGCTTCCAAAGCATTGTTAAAGGCACCTTGGTCCATTTTTCCTTAGATATGAAGCACTATCACTGCGAACATACCCGACCCAAAATGAGTTCAGATGCTTTTGAGCACAGCAGCAATGCAAGGGAAGATGACTTCCAACTTCCAAAAATGTTTAATATATCATGTAAATAAGAACTCTACTGCATTGTAGACACCATTTACTTGAATTAACATGTTAAGTATCTCATGATAGCAGGGATGACTTGCAGGTAGACTGTCAATACACAGTTGCACAACCCCTCCTTGTTATATGTGCGTATCCTCGTCTTCATGCATTTCTTGTCATCGGTGACCCACATAAGTCACCTCTGTGGAAATGTGTGCGTTTGTGAGCGTGTTGAGCGTACGAGCCCAGCAGAGAAACTATTCACATCGAGAAGCACACTCATATTTAACAATGTCAGCCATTCCACACAACACAGAACCACGGACACGAACATTGACATAAAGCCGACAGTCAAAAGCAGTTACCACAGTGTACAGTATGAATGTCAAGGCGTGTACAGACATTATGTAAGTATGCAATGTTTTAGTATGTATAAGAAAACACAGACACACAGACAAGCTTAGTTGTATTAGAGTTTGAAAAGTGGATCGTGGGGTTTTTCATGTCGGCAGGAAGCATGTGTGTCGGTGTGTGGCAGGCGGGGATGGTGTTTTTTTCGGCCGCACAGTCTGGATGGATGAATGTAGTCATGATCTGCGCTAAGTCTTTAATGAGTTTGAGTGAATGGCATCCATCTTGTGGAGTGAGATCTGATCTTTGACTGCTCCAGGTGAAGGGGGGGGGGGCATGAACTGAAAACCGACGGGGTGGTGGAGGTGGGGGTGGGGGTATTTTATGAAGCATGTTTTCAAACAAAGCTGAGCAAAATGTGCATCGTGGTAGCATTTATGGGCTTCATGATATGAAACAAAGTCTGAGCATTTGCCGTTTTGCCACAAGCCTGACATGGCGGAGGAGGCGAGATAAATGCGAGGCAATGATGATGTGTGTTCATGCACGTGACAGGGAGCGAGCGCATCGGTGTGTTTGTGTTACTGCAAGGGCGGCCATATTGGGGAAGTTGTTTGTCATCTTAAGGGAGGACAATAAAAAGGGCTTTTCAGGGTGCTTTTGAATAGACAGACAATCCACAGGTGTCTATGATAGGTAACAGCCATCTGATAATCTCTGTACATTTGTGCACATGCTTGTTTTTAGATTATAATCTGGAGAGTTAAATTGTAAAGTAACTTTATTTAAAATCTCCACAATTGCCATGTTGGCTCAAATAGAATATTACACTCAGAAAAGTTCAGACAACCATGTAAATCACCGTGTGGCTGATATTAGCCTGAATTCTCTATACAGACGGGCTATATACAGTCATTGCGTTGGAGTGGTGCATTGGAAGCAGAGTCCCCGTGCCAAGTCTGCACCCCCGGTTCATATTCCTGGTGCCAGTGTATCTTGCTAAGCCAAGTGTTTTCGTGGCCCACGCATAAAAGACTGGGTCACCTGGCTTTCCCATTTAATGTGAACCTTGCAAAAAAAAGGGAGCTGCGTGCTCTTGGCTCGCCGCGATGTTCTTAAGCAGCGCTAACAGTCGCCGTGACATCCAGCCAGAGGTTGAGGAGTTCTTCATTTAAACTGACAGAGAGCGAGCTGTCTAGAGGAGTTAATTACCATCTTTATGGTTTGCTTCACTTTATTAATTTGACTCGAGGAAGTTGGTGCGACATTAAACACACTAGACCTACTCCATTGGCCATGACTAAGGCCAAATTGCATGCAGAGGCAGAGGTTTTCCCCAGCCGATAAAATGCAACATATGCAATTTAATCTAATTAGCTGCTTTGAAGTTGACTTAAATTTGTCTTCCTTCCTCCACTGAGTCAGGACATGCTGCAGTGGTCCCGGCTTGACTCTCTCTCTCTCCGGTTCTCCTCTCAGCAACCATCTTTGCAGCTGGTCGCCCATTTGGAAAGATTTCTGCACAGATGGTTTCAGATCCGAGTGTGATATTCCCACTGTTTTAACATATACTGTGACAGGATCATTTACGGAAGACATAAGAAGTAGTATCTCAACTTAAATGATGGGGGGCGTTCTAGTTATAAGTTGCAGCAGCTTTTAAGCGGAAATTGTCAGCAGGTATGCTTCAAAGAAATTAATTTGTATCGTCTGTTGATCTGAAGGAAAACAGTATCATGTTGTTTCAATGGTATTAGTGTTAGTGTGGAGAGAAGTTCAAATTCTGCCTACTTCTTCACCTCCATACACTCGGTCACTCACTGAGAGAAGCGGGTGTACTCTCTCGAATGCTACTAATCGTAGCCTCCCCCAGTCAGAGGCGCAGGAGGTATCAGACGCCATTTGATGATCTGACGAGCACTTTGTTTGAAGCATACCGAGCCCTTCAGGTTCAGTGGTTACTCTGAGCTAACCTTGAGCCAAACCAACAGAAATCAATAAGTCAGCGCTACGATAGGGTGAGGGATCATTGTCAGGGGTCAACTATCAAAAACAAATACGGCTGACTGAGCCGACGTCATTTTCGCCATGGAAGCAGCGACTGGGGTATTTAAATGATGCTTTGTTAGCTGCTTTGCCCCCACTTTTATCCCAACATGCCGTTTTGTCTTCAGATAAGATGCAAGTCCGTCCTCTAAGCATAGAAAACGAAAAAACCTGAAAACTTTAAGCCTATAATCTGAAATGAATTGTAATCAAGTGCACGCTGTCATCTGTGTGCAACTTCCAAAATCAATAACCCTGATTTCCACATGTCAGTTACGCCCCGGTGTTCCTGTTATGCAAAACCTTAAACAATATCTACACAGAGAATCAAAGACTATCACCGTTTAAATCCCTGCTGTCCCTCCTGCTCACTGCTGCGACTCCACTCCTGCACTCAGTCAGGGGCTGATTCCACTGGCTGCTCTCTGTGGCTAATGAAGATGGCAGGGGGGCGTGTGTGTGTGTGTGTGTGTGTGTGTGTGTGTGTGTGTGTGTGTGTTTGTGCGTGTTGCAGTGGAGGCACACTGTGCTTAACACGACTTTGGGTTCAACCGAAGGTTTTTTTTGTTTTGTTTTTTGGGGGGGCTGCAGACATGACTACTGATCTGAATGACAGATTAAAGCTGGTGTCTGAGCAGGGGGGCTGGAGGTAGGGGGTACATGGCATGTCTGCCGGTGTGTGTGCTAAAGAAAAAAAAAAACATATTGCCGACTGATCAAAAACAAAATGTCAGTTGGGTGCCAGTGTTGCAGCTTATAAGGTGGGACCCCTGAGAATTTATAACAAATAGCAGGTCACAGCCCAACATGTTTAACAGACCTGGCTCTGGCTGTGGGGCGGCGTGGTTTCACCTGACTGAGTCTCAATAAACTGATGACTGTGTTTTCGTATTACTCAATTTTTAAACACCGGATCTACTGAGAGATACGCAATCTCTGCTTAGTCGTACTATAGGATCTGTACGTGATAAGTGGCAGTATACATACCATATTATTGAATAAGCTAAATCAGCCTGGACACATGTATTGAACCTGCTGTTGTTCTAGTCTCACTGCAGCTTGTAGCCGCTTTTATGGCACATCACGGCGGATGCATGGAGACCTTGCACATGGCAAATTGGCCGAGGTGGTCGAAGTCTGTATGGGCAGGTTTTGGCCTTAAGACTCATTCCTTTTCTGAAGAGGAAAGAGGAATTTGCAAGGGTGCAAAAGTAAAATTAAACAATTAGATTAATCAATGTGCAAACAGCCCAAACGGCAAGTGATAAATACAGCCAATAACTCGCCACCATTGAGCAGCTGCGAGCAACTGAAGGTGGTGTATTGAAATGCAGAAAACAGAACGGCTTCAAACGTCCAAGTAGTTTGTCAGACGAGCCTGTGCACACCACAGTGATCACTGCTGATGATGAGGCACATCAGTCAACTCACAAACCACCTATTTGCCCGCAATAACACAATAATTTCCAATGCTTTGGTTTGCAAGTATGCTGTCTTAACGTGTTTCTGTCCTGTTTCTGCCAAAGGCACGTCATTAGTATCCCTTAAGGACAGTTAATGAACAATTTACAAGTGCAAGACATCTTCGCCAAAAGCTAGAAATTAGTCGTGATGGAATCATTTGTGGTGATGAATCAACATTCGACCAGGAGCGGCTCATGTAATCATTTGAAACCAGTGGTCTATCGACTTTTTCGTGTAGAAACTTTTCCTCTTAATTACTTTCAAGATGATTAGTGTTATCAGGAAAAGTAACCTGAACTCACACTGAATCACCCTGGGTACATTCACAGCTTCCATCCCCACCTTTTCGTCACCTTTTCTTTTTTTTTTTGCTGAATTTATTCATAGTGGAACTTAGCATGACACCAGAAATTAAGGAGTCAGGACAGGATTCTTGCAGTGTTCTGGTAGTCAGAGACATCACTTAGACAGTCCTAATTAGTATAATGTTCACATCGCGCCCCCCCCCAAAAAAAGCCCTTTCTGGTAACCAGGCAACAATATCTGTAATACCTTACGGTAGACCAATTTAAACACCTAATGTCTAAATGACGGTAAATTGGTCTTATACTTCCAGGGACGGAAAGTTGAATGATGGGTTTTCAAAACGGTCCTACATTAATTCTCTAAATTATAATCCACAAAATTAACCTTGGCCTGCCTTTATCAAATAGCTATTTAGACAAAGCAATTGTTTGAAGCTGGAGTAATTTACCTGATGGCGAAAAAAAACATTTTCTGCTAAAATTAATCTGCGCTGCTTCATGCCTCGGTCTAATTTGTTACTAACACATAAATAATTAACTCCAAACCAAAAGTGAAAATATTATTTCACACATAATTACATTTCTTTCAGTTTATCAGTGGCATGTTTTGCATACCAAAATTGCCAACACTTTGCAGATATTTCACAGTGCTGATTAAAGTCATTTTGTTAGACAACTTTCTCCCATCTGTGTTTTGGTAAATATCCCAGTGGGCGTTGCAGGTGGACTAGGTGGGGTTGGAAGTTGAGTTGGCAGCCTTGGATAACGGAGTGGCTTAAACAGAGAGGTTAGCAAGAAAGGCTAGAACTCTGTTATGTCATGGCGAAAAGGGCATAGCCAGCGAAACGCTTTGCCTTTTGGGATTTTCTTTGAAGACGTTACCTGTCTTTGTCTATGGTGGAGAGAACCAGGCTCCCATCAGACAGCAGGGTTTCTATGAAGGGGGAAGGTGTCGCCGGAGTCGCTCTGATTGTCTCAACGATATCCCCGCTGAGGTGATCAACCGCAGATAGGCTGATTGGATATTTCACAGGGCGCTGCTGCTAATTTACAAGGTGGAGTGTTGCCACCGCTTTGGAAGCGAACGCTGGTATAAATATCCGTGTAAAATGCTGTGAGTCAGTGTTTTCTGACTCTGCCGTGGTCAAGGCACACTGCAGCATTTCCAACAGAGGCCCTCAGGCTGTTTTTTTGTGCTTGGCTTCAAAACGTTGCCAGTGTCATCGCTCCTCCAAAACATTAACTTTTCAAAAAAAAAGTGATGGAGTGCCCCTGTTGACATTTGCCTCATTCTAAATCATCACCACCTTCAAAATAGCATTAATAAATTATACAGGAAACACTAGTAGCAGACTACTGAGTCCATTATGGGGCCGACAGAGTAAATATGTACTACTTTAAAAAAAACAAACACCAGACTAACACTGGTGAATTATGCATAATAAGGAACTGGACTGTGGACTGTGTGTTGTTAGGGTCTTATAAAGAGATGTCAGGATTTTGTGGGTCAAATTCAAACACGTTGTTGTACAGATGGGCTGAATGATTTATCTGCAAAGACATGCAGCTACATCACTTCATTCACAGTGTATAATCATATTACATCAGAGTTAATATCTGACATCTTATTGGCACCAGCAAGAATTGTACTTTAGGTCAACTATTGAGGCCTTGGAGGGAAAACCCATTAGCTAGTCCAGAAATATCTCTTTTGTTAATTACTGTGATCATTTTATGGTAACTTTAATGATGCAAACTGTTAGAATTAATGACATGACAGGGTAGTTTGTAATCCGTCGTGTTTGACCTTTTTCTTTCCCTCTGTACACACCCAGAGATTTATATCCACAAGCCTATGCAAAAGATCAATGTCAGATATCACTGGAGATCTAATATAGCACCTCCAGGATTCTTTTTGACAGATCGCGGTAAAAGCCTGTGGTATCAGGAGAGTGTTGTTGATGTTGTGAACATGGGAGGTTTTTCAGAGGTTCCAGACACCGTCGGTGTTGCAACTCCTTCGCAAACAGGACTCGTCTCTTATGATTTTTTTTCACCTCTGCACCCTTGGCAACGAAGTCTGGACTTTGGATCTCTTAACACAACACCCTGCTCCCTTTGCCTCAGCTAAACCCATCACCCATCATCATCTGTCCACTCTTTAGTTTTCATCCCTCCTTTCACTGTTTAACTATGTATTATAAGAGAAAAGCTGTTATCTACTGCAGCCCAGAGGCTCTACACCCCTCTAAGCACCATGATTCCTTCTACCAGGCACCCATCCATCCCCATACCTCCTTGGAGGGGACCCTGGATCCCTTCCTCCGAGACCACCAGCTCTCCACCATGGCAATGAGGCAGGAGAGCACCACGCCAGCTGCTAGGACGCAGAAAACCCCGGCGAAGCTGTGGATGTCCAGTGCGTTGCCACGCTGTCGTGTCTGAACTGAGCCGTAAAGGTCACAGGGGCTGTCCTTCGGCCACCATTTGAGTTTCAGTATATCCATGTCACCGTTCTGCTGGAGCTCCAGGATTCTAGGAAATAAGCAGGAGAAACAGACATGTAAGCATAGAATCATGTTAGACGACATCTCAGGCAAAATCAGTCCGTTTGCAGCTGAAACTCCAGGTTTCTGGCAATTGAGGGAGGTGAAATACAAGTAAGCACGAATAAATGTATAGCTGCATGAATGAGCAACAAGCTACCAACATTCAGGACAGTAAGATAACCCTGTACAGAATGAGCATAGTTATTAGGTATGACACTGATGGAGTCTGAGTGCGACTGTAATGATTACAGAATCAAAATGCTTCAAAACCATCACGGATGGAAAGGAAAAGATACTCTCACAAGTCAACAGCACGGAATCTGAGAGCACTGCAGCTTTCACTGCAGCTGCTATAACCACTCTCTTCCATTTGAGGGCAGTGTTTGCCAGTTCAAAACCCTCCACGATCCCTGACAACCATATTGGGCTGTCAAACTCATTATGGCTAACATTAATATGTTTTGCAGCACGGCGCGAGTACACTGCCACAATGTCATTATGCAGCCGAGCTTTAGTCCCACGATTGATGGCTTCAGAGAGGATACAGCTCAGAGGTTGATGGGGTCCCTCTGTTAGCCTTCAGCTTATTATTTAACTGGGTCGTTCGTTTTGGTTTGGAGGGGAGCTGCGCACACGCAGACAGACAGAGGCTCCGTTAGCGTTCGGCTGGGTATCTAACAGGCGGTCTGGCCATGGAGGCGTGAGGGGCACAGGGAAAGGGGAGAGGAAAAAAACGCCAGCCTGGAAATGTGTGGGTTAACATACTGAGTCAGGAAACAAATGGACGCAAGTAATCCCTCATAGGTAAACAAAGCCGCCCCACTGATTGACAACATCCAGGAAATGCTAATTCATTAGGGAACAAAGTCACAAACTTGATGCTGCGCATGTTCAAGCAACACATACATGTGTACATGGAGACAGATGTTTGCAATTATTTGCAGAACTTCCTGGAGGCTAACCCCTCCTGCAATCTCAATAACAACACACCGACATGACTGACAGTGCCCATCTCTCATCTTCATTTTTTTCTCCCCCCCCCCATACGGGGGAGAATATGCAGAACGGACTGAAATCAATCAGGAAATGCAAATGAGCCCTGCAGACGGTTTACATAATTAATTTCACCCACAAAAGCCAGAGAAAACATGGCTCATTTCGATGTAAATCAGCTAAACAGACCCAGCACGTCGTCCTATAACCACGTCACTCCCATTTAGGGACACTCTCTTATCACTAACTGGGCTCTACTGAGCTGGTATGACTTGGGAACTGGGGAGCAACATGGATAAAACGCTAGTTGTGTTTGTAATTGATGTGACAGAATGAGATGAGATGGGAAGAGAAGAGAGTAGAATAGAAGAGAGTAGAAGAGAAGAGAAGAGAAGAGAAGAGAAGAGAAGAGAAGAGAAGAGAAGAGAAGAGAAGAGAAGAGAAGAGAAGAGAAGACTAATTCGAGCAGCAAATCCACCAACACCGATTCCAATAAGAGATCATGTCCACCAACTGTGGCTCGAATGTGGGATTGTTTGGCTCAGATCAGCGCAGATTAGTGCCAAGATTAGAAAAAGACTTTGTGTAGATGATATGCAATATTGACTCAAAACAAATTAAATCAAACAGATCTGCAACAGTGTTGGGCAAGTGGTAATAGAACGGAAGCAGCCGGCCTATTTGTATGTCCTGGTTATTACTCCTCTGGCATAAAGGAGAGGCAGTCAGTGTAGACATCCCTCCTCTCCCATCAATCCTGGAGCTGTTCTTTTTTAGTAGTGCAGTGGGCCCTGCTCCATTTTCTTTCAGACATGTTCAGTGAGTTACTTTTGGACTGTGATATTGTACTGTACAACATAGAACAGATAGACTGCTGTTTGCTGGAAGAGCAATAGCACAGAAACACTTGACATCACCGACTGTTGACATGCATGTTGACATGTTGGCTAAGATCAGGGATATGAACAGCTTCTCCATCAATATTCACAGCATCGTTTTGTCCTCATCTGATGACACTATCACAGAAAAATCACAGTTAATGAAAGTTAAAACAAGCTTTTGTTCCTCCCAGAGAATTTATGCGTCTTCCGTACAGTGCTGACCTTTTTTTTTCCCGTCACTTTGACAACAGATGCCTGACACACACACAGACATGCAGACACACACAAGACGGAATTGTCTGGCAGACGGCTTCAGAGGAAGACGGATTACACACAGGCTTAATGAGAAATGAGAAATAAGAGCGATCCCACCTATCAAAGAAGCCAGGCAATGTTTTGTCAAAATATTTCATGATTTTCTCGTTTGGAAATCAGCCAACTTCTGAAGATTTCTCTTGTCTGAGTTGAAGTCACTTTGATGTCTGTCGAAAAGAGGAGGCGTGCTTTATGTTTGGAGTTGCCATCTGCTATCTCGGCTCGCGCCCCGACTGCTACTATGTGTCACAAATGTCATGTCACAGGGGCTTTTTGTGTGGCACTTACGGAGCGGCAATGAGCAGTGGCATTTTCTTGTTTCATCTACTTTAACACCGGTGAGCGCGATTACTATACACAGTAAATGCCTTTGCGACAAGTGCTACAGAAGGTATTTACCACTGACCTTTGTGGGGAAAACAAACAGCGGAAAAGGTGATTAACATTTTCTTTTCCTGGCAGGGAGAGAAATAGTGATGCACCTGAATATAGCCGCCGAATCCACCTATAGGACGTAACGTATGATCCTGCTGCATGCTGAAGATCAACGTTTAATTTCCCTTTTGAAAAAATAAGCTCAGAGACTCGCTAAATGCCGACGCGCCCCTGCCTTCTCCTACACAATCAAAAGGATGCCAAACAAACCAACAAAGGAGAACTAAAAGGCTTTCCCTCCAACTTGATCAAAGATCAAACAGATCAAACATTTCAAAAAGAGACTTTCATCAGAGGAATTATTAGGATGTGACTGAGCTGCACACAACTTCGAGGGAGGACGGAGCCGAGCAGATTTGAGATTCAGGACGGAGTGCTCTCTCTCTCCCCTCTATTACGACCCTGTCTGCCCAAGGAGCTCATCATCTATCATTCTGCACTAATTGGCCTATCAGAGTTATGCAAAAGCTGCTTCCCCGATAGGCCCTTGAATCAAACCCTTAACACTGACATGCACTCTCAGGAACACACATGCGCGCACACACACATACACACACACACACATACACACACACACACACACACACAATAGCTTTTACCATAGCTTATTGGGGTTAAGCTGCCTTTATCCTGCCCACAGATAGACAGAAAATACACTGATTTGACTCTGTGATAGCGGGATACTCACGGGGGAAAGGGGATAGAAATGACGGTCGTGCTGGTAATATTATGTGTTGCTTGCTGTCATGTTTAATCCTGACATCAAAACACCGGATGATGCCTGCGTTTGAATCATAGCCCCTATTACAGTGGACTGGGCCTCCATAATGTCACTTTGTGGACCACTATGTCTGAACCCCGTTGTTTTTTTCTGGAGGCAGAAGTGACCATATTCGGACAAGAGGGTGGAGCTGGGAAAATTATTCTGATCGGATATGACTGAAAACCCAAGGACATGTTTTGGCAGTGACTCGGTCAAAAGGGAGCCACGCCCTGAAGCGTACTCTGTTTTATCGTCTAATTTCACTCCAAATGTAACATTTAATGAAGACTTGAAACTTGCAATTTATACCAAAAGCTCATTAGAACACTGTTTTCTGGGGTCACAAACCAATTGAGAAGTATGGTCTTTTTCTCATAAGCTTACATACAATCAGATTATTTTTGCAACCATTAGGGTCATCCTCTGCTGGCCATTAGGAAGAGTGCCAGTTTGAGACAGTTAACCATTTGCTTTACTTTTCAGACCTGGAAAATCTGTCCAGTCACTATACAGTGGCTGTTTTGGACAGATGGTGTGAAACAAAAGTGAATATGTAAATGTTTACATTACAGCAAATTTTAAATGCAATATGAGTTTGCCTGAAAAATTCAAGTTCTAATGGTTAAACGTATCAGTCCAAAGCGTGTAAAAGGTCTTTTTTAACTCGTGGGAGCCACAAGTTAGCAATGCCTTAACTTTGTGAGAAAAAAGCCATCAATTTAAAACACAAGCGGTTACCGCTGTTCTTCCTCTAACTCTATCGTATGGCTGACAGGCAGGATGAAAGGCCACAGTGAGCTGCCTGACGAAAACATGGTTTGAGTCAAAGGTTCCCCGCAGTATACCATCTGTCTAGATCTCTAATTTGTCTGCTGCTGTCTCACAAAAAGAAACATCATCTTCCCTCGAAAAACACAAAGGCGCCCAAATTTGCCTGCGTGCACACACGTGGCGATGGAGGTAGAAGTGTGAAGGCTTGTTCACACACCCAAAACACACTATGATTCTGCAGTGCAGGGCTTCTTTGGAAAACAATGGTAAACTGACATAATGAGAGCTAGGAGTACCTAATCAAAGAGTGTGTGTATTTGTGTCACACTCTTTATGCCCCCAGTGAAATATCCAATACATTATGCAGGGTTTGACGGAGCTCGTGGAAAAGCACGGGAGAAGAAAATATGACAACTAATTTATTTCCGCACAGCAGTGTGCTTTTCCCTGCACAGTTATCCAAAACTTTTCTGGCTTTAATTTCAGTCTGAATATGTAGAATATTGAACTGAGGGAGTGTACACTTAGATGTGTGCTATGTTTCTTCTTCCTTCAGGGGCTGTTAGTGTTTTCTGCTCAAGGCTTCATCAGTCAGCGCACTGCTGCCGGAGGTATCAGGAAATAGATCACTAAATCACTAAAAATAGCACCTAGTACACATGAATGCTGTCTGAGGACGAGCACTGCATCGTATTGCTATATTATTGTCGACTGCATGTTAGCATGTAATTAAAAAGCCTTGTTGTCGACAACAATGCACAGTTCAGGAGAGGGTTTCATTGTGAATGTCAGCCACATGCATGAGGGTTAGTGAGGTGTGTGTGGGACAGGTGGAATTTAATTATGTCTCACTGGCTCCTGTGGCGTTTTTGTGTGCAACAGTTGTCCTGTGTGTGCGTGCAGAGCATGACTGGATGTGTGTTTGTCTTTGTAACAGTGGATTATTATACGTTAAGCATATAAGGGTATACTGTACGCTTGCGTGCATCTTCCCGCGCGAGGGTGCCCATGAAACAGCTGGTGTGCTGTGAAATGCATTAACACCGTGTGTGTAATGAGTCATCACCTTGCTTTAAGATCGTTGACTTTGACTGGGGAGATCTATAATGACTTTAACACTCCCACTGGCTGTTAAAACAAATGAGCAAGGGTTGCCTGTGTGGTGCAGGGCAACCGTTGTGTGTGTGTGTGTGTGTGTGTGTGTGTGTGTGTGTTTGTGTATGTGTGTATGTCTCTGCCTCCCCGTGCTCTCTGCAGTGGCCGTTACTGCGTGGACTAGATGTTGCCATGGCAACTCTATGGCAGCAGCCTTGATGGTGGGATGATCACACGTTATTAGTCGACTCAAGCCGAAAAAAAAGAAGGAGCACACCATAGCGATTTGGATAACGGAGCGAGGGACAGAAGCCTTGACGAAAGGAGGAGAGGGCGAAGCGTAAAAAGAAATGCGACGATGTTGTGAATTCTGGCAGGTGACAAAACGTATTTAATGTAAAATATTATACTGAGATCACACACGGTGGGGGAGAGGGAAAGGAGGAGGGAGAAAGTGACTCACTGAGTATCGCATGAAAAATGTAGGAACAGTCGCACAACAGCGAGAAATGAGGACTGTTCACTGAATGGAAAAGCCGGGGGAGACCTGGACATGAACAAAGAGCACACATGGCTCTGTCTTTCACACACAGATCAGCTGCAACATTAACACCACAGAAAGTGATGTGGATGACACTGATCACCTCGTTACAATGCAGTGTTCTGTCGGGAAACCGTCATTCCTGGCACCACCCATTCACACACTGTAGGCCAAGTACACCTGCTCATGGCGATAGCCTATGTACAGCAACAATACAACTTTTTAAGGTAGCTGGATGGTGGGCGTACAAAGGGCATCGACCCTATCCCCAGAATAAATCTTGGCAAAGTATGTATCTGCATAAACTCAGATAAATTTAAACTTTTCTCCATGTTACGACTTCAGATTTGTCTAAGTTCAAAACAATTCTTGGCCGGGGTTAGGAAATGTGGAAATAGATATGTCTTGTTAAAAAATATCCCGAAGTATCACATTTACAAATTTGAAACTCAGACTCAAACTGTGGTCACTGGCTTGGCACCCTTCTCTCCTGGAACTCCACCACCACCCCCTCCACCTCCTGACATGAACACATAAACATGTATTGTTAACATGATATGACACATTTTGTAGACATGTCAATGAAGTATGTAGCCTAGTTAATATAGCATGTAGCCTATGTCACGTACAAATTTGAAGTTATCTGGGATTGTGCTAACATTTTATCCCGGAGTCTGCACTGCTCAGGATTGCATCCAGGCCAGTCTGTTGTTAAGTTCAGGCAAAAAAGTACACGATTTTGGTCGATTCTTTCTACTTCTCAAGTCACAAATGACTTTTTCTCTATCAAAGCATACCATGATATTTCTCTAACCTTAAACAAGTGTTGCCAATGCCTTAGTCACTACGACTGGCCAGTGTAATTGAAGATTGCATAGTTATTATTATTATATTAAGTAGCAATATTTTTGTGACACTCAATCCGTGTAGTTCCATCCAATAAAAAATTACCCTTAAATACAATTCAATATTTATAACCAGTACATATGTTCCTTTAGTACCTAAAAAGTGGGCTCTTAGGAGTTCATTTGACAGAAACCTCTAATTGCAGCAGTTTAATGAGCAGTCGCAGAGGTTATAAATGATGTCCTTACTGGAGTGAAAATGGACTGTTAAGAGATTTCCCACTGTGCTGCCGCACTGCTGCCAGAGTAAGGGGAGTGACTCTGTGACTCAGATGGACGGCGGGTCTGTTCCAGAAACAGAACCACAGGCTACAAAGTGAGTTTTGAAAGCCTGTTATCTCAGCACCTGGCAAACTGATTGTTGAGTCACTGGTATTGATCAACCTCAGCTATCACCCCCCTCTAGATATATTATGGCTATTTTCTGCTATGGGGCAGTAAAAATCTCACTTATTGGCCTTTTAAATGCACTGTAACTCCATATATTGTGTTGATTCTGCAGTCTTCCCTGGGCCCATCCATAAGGCCCCCTATAAATGCAGGTTATGTCCCGTGCTGCTCTTTCCCAGGAGCAGCAGCTTTTTTTTTTTTTTTTTTTTTTTACTGCAGCTGTAGCTGGTTGAAATGTGGAACGGTGTGGGTTAGATGATCAAGCACAATGTGAAACAGTTCAGTGAATTGCAGAACTGGCTAGATAGACCTTAACTGTTTCTGAGAGGGGGTGTTCAGGCGTGGTGTGTCATCACGGAGCGCACGCCGCTGTCTGAGGAACGGCCGACTGTGTCTGCAGCAATCAGAACAGTCTCACTCTTTGAAACGAGTATTCCCATCCTGCCACCTCTGTAGCGTGCACATTTTTCGAGTAAGAGACAGTGAGAAGTGGAGGTTGCGGAGAAGTTAGAGGCGTAGAGAGAACGTGTAGACGGAGTTTGGGGGGGGGCACGAGTTAAGTGAAGGGAACAAAAAGACAAAACCTGGCAGTGTGTTCAGTCTGGATGGATGGCTGACAACAAAATAATACAATGTGGAAAAGGAGACTGCAGGTGAGACAGAATGTAAAGGGAAACAAGATGGTAAGAGAGAGCAAGGGGAAGAGTAAAGAGAAAGGACGAGATGACAGAACAGAATGAGCAGCGTGGCGATGGAGGATGGGATGGGAGGGATGGGGGACGAGAGACAGCAGTGTTGTGCTAAAATGAGTTTGTTGCCCTGAGACGACCGTTGGCTGTCGGCTCCTTAAAGAAGAGGATCAGTGGGTTGACAGCTCGGTTACTAGCTTAACACAGAGCTGGCAGCATCAGCAGGTTCTGGCTGCCTCCGTGGAGCCCGCCAGAAAACACAAAAAAGAAACATGTTCATATTATAGTTATAAAAGTAAAAAAAAAAAAAAAAAAAAAAGAATCTAAAAGTAGTTACACGAGTGCAGGGTGAGAAAAAATTTTTTTTTCCTCTCAGAAAACAAGCTAGTCTGAGAAAATATGTACACTGGAACAAGTACAGTGAGAGACTCGTCGGTGAAACCTTGTGCTGCGGCAGGTATTTCAATTACTCCGGGTAGGTGAGAGTGACATAGTGATTAGGGAGGCTGGCCTTCAAGCTAGAGAGCTGAGCTCAAGCACCCGTGTCGGCAAACAACCCCACTCAAGTGTCCTTAGATGCTGAATCACGGCGAGCCAAACGCGTGTGCCGACCTTGATTTTTGACACCCGTGTTTTGAGACGAGGGGAGAATCGATAAAGCATCAGATTGTCATCATGACATCATGCTGCTTTTTGCTCTGTGACCTGCCTCGCCCGACAAGCGAAACCTGTCAAAAACGCATCACAGTGAACCGAAAAGATGAGCTCTGAACTGCCATGTGCTGTAGTCACATAGGTCATTTGTCCTAATCTGTTTTCCACTTCTGCAAGGAGGGCAGTGAAGAGGGCAGAGACTCAGCAGCATCGACCAGGTCAGTGAAGTGCACCTGCTCCTGATTATTCTCTCCCTGTTTAATAAATAAATAAATAAATAAATAAATAAATAAATAAATAAATAAATAAACAAACCGAGAGACGCTGAGTCTGAAGCACACTGACCAACAGCCACACATCAATAACCCCTGCATCTGGAAAGTCTGTTTATTCAACCACAGTCGGTTGGATTCGCCCCAGACAGAAGAAAATATTACTCCAGCACTGGTGGTGAATATTTGAGTTCACTTTTGAGCGGGAGTTATTTTGGTACCAAATATGAAAAGACTGAACTGCGGTCTCTTCAGTGACCTTCCATGGTTTTGGACTGGCTATTTTCAACGCCTTAATTTCAGTTTTAGAGTTAACTCACCAGCCTCGATCTCGCAGAGACTGTTCTAGGATTTTGAGTAAAAAATTTGCTGAATATCAAAAACTGGGTGGCCACTAAAGAAGAGCAGATCATTTCATTATCTGCAGTGCATCATCTGCATCACTGATTTAAGAGTTTGAGGGCTGTGACAGGCCTTAGACAACATCAGCATGATGATGCATGGTTAATAAATGATGACTCTAAATCCCATTACGTCTACTGTACAAAGAACACAAACTACAAACAAAGCACAAGCTGTGTGAACTTCAACATTTGGGCTTTTCCAATTCAACCCCACCACTGATAGGACACACTGACAGTGGTGCGTTGTGGTGAAAAGGCGAACCCAAGCAGTGGATTGTAATTCATAATGCTTTTTCTGGGCCAGTGAGTTTTATCATGTGTGGCAATACTTCAGTAAGAACAAAAAAACTAGTGGAACCAGTGATCCAGTTCTGCCGAATATCTTACACTCAGGGAATCAAGTGTACAGTCTTGACAGGGAAGTCATGTAGTCTAGTCGTCTACTCCCTGTACTTCCCTGGATTCCTGCATTACTAAAAGGGTTTGATGGAAGTACGGCTTTCACTGAACGTGTGGCCGACGTCCGCAGGGAAACGAGCGTGGTCAGCGTGCCACCGTGAGACCTAACTACTGTGAGTCACACAGTGCTAATCGCCGAGCCACCGTCTTGCCCTTTCAATTATCCGTGTCTTCACATATCAAAGCTCAAGGGATGGGTTAGGGGAGGTCATTTACCCACGAGCCTTTGGTCCCTCAAGTAAAGTTTGCAAAGCTTAATTATTCAAATTAGTGCTCTCAGGGTTCAATGTCATACACTTTGTCAACAAAGTTTTCAATTAGGCGTCGTTAAGCCGCAGTGTGTGGGTGAACTGGAACAGATTATCAAGCTGAACTATGATAAACAACGCACAGAAGTCAAACAGTCATTAACCATCATTAACACATCGAGAGAGCGAGGGAGAGACAAAGGGAGAGAGAGAGAGAGAGAAAGAGAGAGAGAGAGAGAGAGAGAGAGAGCCCATCCCCATCATTAATTGTGATTAATAAAGATTTAATGAATGCAGTAAGTGTGTGGGCTGGAGTTTTACTGTGATAGATCGGTAGAAGAGTGACAGCTCGGGAGCGAGAGGGCTCAGACAAAGGCGGAGGGAGAGGAGAGCAACGGTAGATTGACACTTGACATTAAATCAATTTTTTGTCATCTGGAACAATGTCACTGTTGTAGAAACACTAATACACACACGTGAACGCATATGTACCCACACACACACACACACACACACACAGACACACGCACACACACACACACACACACACACACACACACACACACACACACACAGACACACCATGCACGATCCTTCCTTTCATTGCTCAACACCCTCGGAAAAAAATGCATTATTTTCCCCCATGGATAGTGATTTCCATGGATTGGAAATTGAAGGCTTCAGAGCCTCCAGCTTAACTCGAGCTCACTGTGTGAATGAGTGTGTATGTATGATGGAGAGGGAGAGATGGTGAATAAAATGAGTTGCTTTTTAGCTTTTGGCTTGTTCAGCAGGAGCCTTATTTTTTGATTATGCATGTAGTTCATGGTTTAATGGCACTACAAAGAGCCTTAAAATAATACCCTATTCTTTTTTTTTTTCTTCAAAACAAATGAATCTCAGTTGTTTTAAACATGAATTCTATGAACTTGTTTGAATTGAGCTGATTGAATACAAATTCATTGATGTAATCTTTTACTTCTTCTACATATTTTTTCTCACTCTGCTCTTATTCTGGGGATTTCTTTCCTTCCAATGGGATGAAAATGGAAATCTGGATTATGGCCAATGTAATGAATTAAATAATAGTAAAGAGAATGTGACAGAGAGGGAGAGAGAAGGAAAGGGGGAAACATTTTTTATTTTTTTTTTAAATGCCAATGCCTCAGGGTAATATATTCATCAGGGCCCCTCAAAACCAGCAAGTGGGGATAAAGTTAGTTTTCTTGCCCAGGATTCGAAACCAAGTGATCTGCAAATGTTTTGTTGATTTGGACAACAAGTTTGGGGAAGCCTTGGTGTACAATGGAGTTTGTGCAATACAAGATGGCATCATCAGCATAAATGCCAGCAGGAAATTACTGCCATAAATAAAGAGAGTAAACACACAGGGACCAAATATTGAGCCTTGTGGGACACCTTTCTAAGTACTTTGTGGGGCTTTATTTGAACACAATAGTAAAGACAGTCTGGAACTTGCCACAAAGCTTTAAACAGTAATAAGACGGGTCGATTGCCAGTGACTCACAAAATGAGAGAGAGAGAGAGAGAGAGAGAGAGAGAGAGAGAGAGAGAGAGAGAGAGAGAGAGAGAGAGAGAGAGAGAGAGAGAGAAAGAACAAATCTGAAAAAATGCCAATGTTCTGGATAATATGTTCCTCGGAAGGCCCTCAAAAACAGAACAGCAAGTGAGGATAAAGTTAGTTTTCTCATCGAGGATTAGAAACCAAGCCAGACTGTTTTCAACAAAATGTGTTTTTCACTCCCTGATGTTGCAAAACTTGAGTTATTCTTATGATAGAGAATAGGGTATAATAAACCACTATGAAGGCAAACAAAAGCTGCTCTGTGCAACTTTTGCTTGGGCCGGTAAAATTCAGTGCAGTAACATTCACAGAGGTGTTATAGAAACTGTGTGCTAGCAGGCTCCACTAGTGAGAATGCTGCTCAGCTCTTGTATCAGTGGGCAAATGTGATGAAGTGTAAAAGTCACAAAGGCTGCTCAGTACAAACAACAGACACAAGGTTTAATTTATCACACAAGGTGTTGCCGCCACTTTATTTAATCAACACTGGTTGAATCTAATCAGCACTTATTTTCATTATCATTTCATCTGCTAATCAATTTATTGATAAACTTAAAATGCTCATGAAGATTACCTTGAATTACCTTAAGACAAAGTGTGTGACAAAATGTCAGAATCACAGACTGTTGAAAGTTTTGCTTTAGAAATGAACAATATCAAAACAGGTGCTTATCAGTCTCATATCAACTGACTAACTGCAGGTATAGCAATTAAATTGAGTTGTCACATGTGACTGACAGGCAATAAACAAAGCATCTTACGAAGAGCTGACCTGATTTTTAAAAAAGTTTAATGAGTCTTTGTATTGGCTGATTACCAGCACAATAAGAGGGACGTTCTGTCAGATCATTACATCTAATATACAGCTCCTGGCAATTTCACCCACAGTAACACCAATGTGATCAAGTGATTACTTTTTAAAAAAAATCCAGTGACAGAGCTATTACCCTCAGTCCTCCTGTGTTTACAACCCGTGTGCTGGGACTAAAATGTAAGATTTACATGGGCAGCTTTAAAAGCCATTTATATGTGTCCTTCAGTGATGCAGCTTAGTTTATCTCTATCATATATATCTCAGATGGCAAACTCCACACTACATGATTCATTAAATTTCACTTTGAGGTTGGCAATAACCAAACTTTCACAACTCAACTTCATCAACAGTTTTCTAAACTATTGCTGACAATTTTATTGTTACGAGCGTCGCCGAGATCAATATGGAAACCACAGCGAACAATGAGTCAGTTTTCCTTTTTATTCACAGCAACTTTAATATCACTTTAAAACAACTTTTTTATTAGAGGACTTCTTTTATATTGAAAAAAAAAACACATTGCTTACTATGGTTTGACTTGAATTTATCATTTGGACAGGATATGAGATAAACTCGCAAAAGCTCAGCAAGGCTGTAGAGGGAACACTGAAGGAAGGATGCACTGATTTAAGACTGCATAAATGCAAAAAGTCTGCACCAATGATCTTGATGGAGGGAGAGAAAAATAATATAATTGTAATCACTCAGACATATGCATGCCGCGTGACCTTGCTACCTTCTATTGTGTATTGAAACAAGTTGCGATGAGACAGACACATTAGCTGGGGTCCTTACACTCTGTCACTTTACTCACATGAAACCCATTCTCACCAACGCAGTAATGAACTTCATCAATTCCTCTTTGATCCTGTTTTTTTTTTTTTTTTTTGACAAGGAACTCAAATTTTAAACATGCATCTTATTTCAAGATTAAAAACTAAACAAACCACTTAGGCTCTGAAAAAGTCCAAATCCCTTTCAGCTGTCCAAAATCATAGCTCATTTGCCAAGGACATCAAAGCTGATGGATTCTTTTTTTTTAATGTGGTTACTTTCATTCAACTCAGGGAAGGAAATGACAAGACCGCAAACCAACAATCTAATGTCGTTTCTCCAGAATGGAGCCAGCCTGTGGTACACGCTCGGCACAGCAATCTGATTCCATTGTCTTTGAGGTGTCATTTTGTTTGTGATCGCTGCAGTGATTTGTCGCTCTTTTGTGCATCATTTGGGCCCTCAAGCGTATCATACAACACGCACTGCCACAGTCCCCACAGAAATGCAGTGTACCACGGATCTATTTTGGAAGCACACAACTATTGGCCCTTAGGCCACATTTGCCTGCAGCCGGCCAACAGAACAACAAAATGCATGTATCTTTGTGACACAAGTTTTGTACCATGATCAAATTTTTATGCAAAAATGTGGAGCTCTTTGCTCGCCCAACGTGTGCCTAAACTGAAGAGCGGAATTATCATTTAAATAACACTGCGCTGTGTAATCATACTAATGAGCATATAACTCATTTCCTCTGAACTGTTTATTCCTACTGACATTTATCATCTACTTCCATTGAATTTGTAGCACTCACTACACTGCACACTTTAAATTCTGCGGCCCTGACCATAATCGCTAACAAAGAGGCACCTCATCTATCTTGCAATCGAGATGTAAGACGTAATCGCGTTCAGTATGCACAATAAAATGTCTGGCCCGCAGCTTATCTTCTTAGACTGCAGCACCCTCAAGATGTCCATCTGCTATGGATTAAATCTTCTATTTGAAAATTTTCACATCAATGCTTGCAGACTCAAACAGACAAAAATAATATATGCCTGCGAGAGAGGGCTTATTTTTTTTTTTCTTCTCCATAGTCTTACCCCTTCAGCACTTCAAAACAACTTGTCAGTAGCTGTCAGTTTAAATTAGCGAACTGGCCCTTTACGCTACTGTTTTCTGACTCTGGTAAATCTGCAGGCTGTCTCCATCAATCACAGCACAGCAAGCACCCACACACACACACGAGTGCATACACAGCCGCACATTATTTGTTCGACAGAGCCGACAAATAGACTCAGATCTGCACACACACACACACACACACACACACACACACACACACACACACACACACACACACACACACACACACACACACACAGTGGTGCTGCACTTGTGCTCCGGCGACGGCTTCGTCATAACAAACAAAGTGGTAAAAGAAGGATGAATTTGTAGCAGTCTGTCTCTTTCCACAGATGCTGGCCTTCTCTCTGTCTCTCCAAAGTGTCAAAGCAAATAAATTAGTTTTCATCTCTCACATTACCTCAAGGGACCTGCAGATAGTAAACACTTCTTAAGTATGCAGAATGCACACACTCACGCACTTGCACATGCACACACGTAATAGATAGTACTCTTCAGAAGTTGCAGATTCCCTCTCCAATTACACCACACCATCGCTGAGTATTTAGATCTTTATCGATCGCCGCCACATTAACGCATCATCTCGCATGTTTGTGTTGTCTTTATAGTATTACAGCTTGAATCCAAGTCTCGTCTTTCTTTTCTTTTTATTATTGAGCAATGGAAAATTCATCGAGATTGAGATCTCTTTTGCAAAGGCGACTTAAAACAAATTTAATTAAAGCACTCAAAAAAAACATATCGTCAAGTAAATCTTTAAAGTCCCTCAGAGGAACAGTCGACTCCAACTTCAAATTGAATTGGAAGAATGCATGATAGTGAGGTGCACGTAACCCATTATTCGGCATAAATGGCTCGTGTTTGTTTTCTTTCTCAGTTTTCAAAAGGGAAACGGCGGATTAGTATTTGTCATTTATGATCAATGATTTCCGCATGAGTTATTGTGGCACAATCTGATATTGAAACCACTCCCTGTTGCTTTACAATGCTACTATACTACTATATCAACTAGATAGATAGATACTTTATTCATCCCAAGGGAAATTTTGGACATCCAGCAGCTTATACATACACATACACACATATTTTACCCACATAAAAAACAGATCACTCACAGAAATATAATAGTAAATATAAAAAGAATGTGAAGAAGACAGCGCAGGAATGAAATGAAAACTCTGCTTGTTGTTAAATATGGGTATGGAAATATGGAAAAACTAGAACAAAAATAACATCTCTAGAATAAAAATAAGGACAATATAACACACAAAGTTTAAGGTTAAAATACAGAGGTGTAAATTGTAAAGCCTGTAAACTAGACAGTAGACACAGTGATGTGATGGTAGGGGAAGAAAGAGACTCATGCTGAAAAGTCCAGTTCTCCCCTTCCCTTTTGTGTGGCACTGAACAGTGTGATCGCCCTGGGTACAAAAGATTTCTTCAGCCTGTCTGTAGTGCATGCCCATGACAGAAGTCTGTTACTAGATCACCGCTGTGGGCATGGGTAGGAACAGGTGTTATAATACGATCATTTTGTTGATTTGGACTTCAAACCAAGTCTGGGGAAGCCTTGGTGCACAATGGAGATGTCATCATCAGCAAAAATGCCAGCTAGAAAATGACTATTGTGAATATAGAGAGTAAACATATGGGGACCCAGTTTTGATCCTTGCGGGACACCGCTCTATGTACTTCATGGAGTTTTATTTGAAAACAGTAGCAAGGACAGGATGAAATCTGCCACAAAGCTTTAAAAACAGTAATAAGACGGGTCAATTGCCAATGAGTCACGAAATGACAGGTACTGTTCCTATGTGCCTGGACTGTAGTTTATTTCTCACATCATCATGTCATTGCCGTCATTGTCTAGGGCTGTTAAGTGAGATATCAGCTGTTCTCTTTTGTTCAGCCTACCATCTTGCTACTGATCCTTTTTAAATGTTTCTCCTCCTGCCTTAAATTGGGTCATGCCGCTGTCCTGCACACCCTCTACTTCCCCATCACCGCCCTATCATCGTAGATTCATCAGCCTAATCTTTCTACAGCCTCATCAGCCTCTTCGGTCTCAGCAGAGCCATCAGCCACCGACACCACCAGTGTCTGCACTCCTCTGGCTGCTGCTAAGGGCAGATGGACCTTGATTAGAAAATCTCCCTGTAGAGTCTAAGTGCCAAAGAATTTTTCCATCTCAACTTTATTATCATATGTCATCTGTTAACATTAACACTTTTCTGAACTATTACTGTTAGAGAGTACCAGCGACATACGACATACTGGACCCTTGTAGCTGTGGTTAAAATAACTCACTTTTGACTTTTGGTTTCAGAAAGGTCACGACCAGCAGTGTTCGTCCTACCCATCTGTCCACCCCAACTTCCTTCATTAGCAGAATTTCCATTTGATAGTACGTCGCCTGACCTCCTTCTCTCTGCCTGCCATGATTACTACCACAGCTAGATGCTGCTTGCAGATACGATCTATCTGGCAGTTTTTCTGGCGAGGACGGGCCGGAGGAATCCAAACCCACGGAAAGCAATTTATCTGAAAAAAGTTGTGATGGACAGAAACAAAAGCCTTGCACAAATCTTGCTGTACACTTGAACATGTTCTTCTAAAACAAAGACTAAAAAAGCCTGAAGCTGAAGTCAATATTTTTCTTCTGCCATGTCATGTCAAGACATGAAAAATCCATTTTTTTTTTTAGAAGACTAAAGAAATGCCTGACAGAATATACTCATACAGGAGCTCAAGCAACTATTTTTATAACTGGTGGTGCCTGACACATGTGCCTGTACTGGCATCTGAGAAGGGTTAGGTCAGTGAAGCAGTTGTTAGCTTCTGATATAATTCCTCCCATTACCCCCAGCGGTTTTTGGATGGCTTTTTTCCCCCCGTCAAGCCAACAATGTGTGTTAATGCTTTAGAAATCCACTTTGAGTGAATGGGATCCAGACAGCAATCCACTGATGAGAATGCCCATCTCTGCCCATTTCTGTAGATACTGCAGCCTGGTAGACTTAATAACAGGCTTGTACACTAGTTTCACAACATTTCCCCCTCAGTATTTTGGAAAGGTGCCTTCACAGCATTCTGGGCTCGTTGCTGTGGACAGAGATTATGATTGGCTGCTTAATAATTCAGAAACTCCAACTTTTTTCTGCTACTGTAAAAATTAAAACCAAAATCCTCTCTTATCCGTGGAAGCTAAGACTAGTTGTGTTCAACAAAATCAGAATCCAGTATAAATCTACATGTAATACCCAATTTATTCCCTGGTATTAATGTTGATCATATCCTGCACAAACGCAGACATGGTTGGTCAAGTTAGTTGTGAGGAAAAAATACCATATGACCATTTAATCACTTTTATTTTGAAGAGATGGCGTTGCACCGGTCATCAACAAGTCCCCAGATTTATCATGACCAGGCAAATGACGAAAAATTAAGCGGAATGATAATATTTTTCATGTGTGATCAGACCATGGACTGCTAATACAGTTCCTATTAAAACTCCTTTCTGTGCTTCATTAACCTGTATAACAAAGTGTGTCAGGATGAAAAATCAAAAAATCAAAAAAAAAAAAAAAATCACAGCAAAGGAAAACAACACAATTATACCTCCTGTGATTTTTTCATTCTCCTGATAATTCCTGTGTGTGTTTTTGTTGGAGCCACGGGGACCAGTGTGAGCAAACTGTCTGAAACTGCCTTCCCAGGAGTGTGACATTGCCCCCCCACCTCCCTGAAATAATAGGAGGGAATTGGAAACATGGCCTGTCAATTAATTGCCTGTTTATTTTAATAACAGCCATGATAGGCAATATTCTGAAGCGCAACGCTCCACCGGATATGGCTCTGTAAACAGACAGGCCTAGTCACTCACACGCTCTGTAAAGCTCACACATATCGGCCCGCACACGGAAAAAAAATGTGTTTCCATCTCTAACCACGCACGCGCTGACACACTATTTTACATAAAATAAATGATGACAGCTTAATGAAGGCATCAGACATTGTGTTTTCCCCCCCCTCCTCTTCAAACCATCTCAAGCCCCCGCTCGGAAATAAAGCCAGCGTGCAACTCCGCCGATCTTCAAGCAAACCCTTACGTGGCCTTCACGGAGACACTTCACCTCACATGACCGAACCTGCAGTTTGGTGATGTGGTTCATATCTCACGGCATGGCATTAAAAATGAATGCAAACAAACAAACAAACATGGACACTCAGCATTGTAAAGCAGGGCGCTGACGGCTGCTCGGCGGCTGACAGGAGATGAGTGAGCGACCTCTGTGTGGTTATCGAGCTTCCTAATAGTCATATGGGACCACATGAATAGTGAATGAGTGAATGACTTCAGTTCCTTTCCTGATCCATGAGATGCTTTGAACAAACATCACCCTCCCCCACCCCCACCCCGGGTGCTCCGGCAACAACATAAACAGCCGGGATCAGTTGGGATACATCTTTACTGTCTGCTCTTGACTTATTTGTGAGGCTGTGTTGTCAGACTTGCTTAACCTCAGCGTGAACCAGCAGTTTGTGCGGAAGGTTAAACAACGGAGCTGCACAAAAGTTGTGAAAGTGCCATTTGCCTGTTTTCTCTAGGAGATCGATGTACATTTAATCTGCTATGTACTTGGTGTCTGACCTACAGACGAGAGTTTTCAAACAAGCAGAGGGGCAAAGTTTATGGCAGTGGCCGTTTTTTATTTGGCTGAAATGAATTCGGAGCAGTAAAAATTTTCACGACCTCTCCTCAAGTTATGCATTTTTCTACAAAAAGTCTTTCTCGACCTCGCACTGAAGACAACATGACGGACATGAAAAACATGGAATAAAACTGGCATTTCCCATCAATGTGCATCTGACGCGTGTCCTTAAATTAACAAATAAAATGCAGTCAGAGATGCTGCCGGATGCTGGCTGCTGTTAAGATTCCTACCTCTGGGAGAAGATGTCCCTGTAGGGGCTGCCGTGCTGCATGGCGATACCGTAGCCACGGTCTGGTGCTGTGTTGCTGACGGTGTAGAACGAACAGTCCTCATCATTATTAGCGACGTACTCCAGCACCGCTGCGTCCCACACGAAACCAAAACGGCCATATTTCACCTGAAAATAAAAAAAAATAATAAACATTTAAACAGAGTTCACAATGTTCAGAAATGTGCATCATAAATCTATGAATTTATTGAGATGGTTCTCCAAGAGATCCTTGTTCTATTTAAGAATTATGTCATTCAAGTTTGAAAGCAAACATAAGTGGAGGCATATATCACTACATACTGACCTATAGCTCTCTGTAGGCATGATATTACACTGTCTGTGGATCAACACATTGTTGAAACGGTGTTTCTCAGACTTTTACTTGCAGGAGCGTTTTATATGCATCTATTCCTTGTGCCTTTCATTGCTCTTCCCTTTGTGAAGTATCTACATACAGAGCCTGTTTCTGTACCCTCCCCTTGACTATATTTAGCTGTTTGCATTACATAATACATACAATAGTATACAACAGTATATCTGCATATTGGATACTGGAGTCAGTGTGTGGAGTATTTATTTTTTTTAGTGGAAAACAAAACATACAGCCACACACTGACAACACAGTGACACTCCTTGTTCACAAGTTGGTGCAATAATTAACAGGCGATAAAATAAATAATGAAGTAAAAATTACAATCAAATGTAACTAAGAATATCTACTAGATCACTAGTGTGGGACCATGGCGACAATCATTCATCCATGTAGTTAATACAAGGTTGGAAAAAAAAAAAAAGATTGTTCCTTAGTGAGTTCATTAGTATCTTTTCCAAAGATATACAATTGTTCACTTCTGAGACCCACAATCCAACCGGCACTGGGAGATCAGATTTCCATTTCTTTATAATGCATTTTTTTGGCAATACTTCCAAATTTAGATTAGCGCATCCTCTATATATAAGCAAACGTTCATAAAGCTACTCCTTCTCGACTCATCTGTCTTTGTCGATGAGCTGAATAATGGTCTAGTACGTTGAGACGCTGTGGACGTGGCCTATGAGGACTAACTTCGAACACAGAGCATGGATATAATTCCCAACGACGGTCAACACTGCACTGTTAGCCTGAAAATGTAGTGTTGCATCAACTGCTGCAGCAGCTTTACTGCTTCTCATTCCCTCTGAGGAGATGGCTTGCGGCTCTTCTTTACCGTGGCTATATGCTGGATATGTTCTACATGTTGATGGGCATGTTTTTATGTGGGCAAAGTGTAGGTGTGTATAAAACGTACGCTCTGTGCAGCTTGTCCATGAGAGGAACCGGAGGGTCAGAGTGACTCAGGCTAAGAGCTGCGGATTGTTTTGCAGAAGTGAAGGTGCCGGTTATTAACACAGATTCTCGTTAACATTCAATAAATCTTTATTTTCACAGGAAGATGAAAAGTGGAGAATAAACAACCTGGCTGCGATCCTCACATCCTGACACCTCGTCTGATGATTCACTCAAACGGGCACACACACGCGCCCCCGCACACAAGAACACACACACATTTTTTTCTCACACATTATTTTGGACTTGGTGTGTCATTAACTTTAATGGAGCTTTATGAAATTTTCAAGCCCCTTCTGTCTTCTGCTGTGTGTGTTTGCGTGCACGCGAGCGAGTGCGCACGCGCGTGTGTGTGTATCACCTAAGTTAGGCCCATGTGAGATGACTAATGTCTGAGAACTGACAAGACCCTCTGATTGGGTAATTTCACAGTCAGTGGACCTCTGTAGTGTGTGTGGCGTGTGCTCGCGTGCGTGCATGTGAGCGTGTGTCTGCATGTGTGTGTGTGTGCGCGCGCGCAGTAATTCACTGCAGGGCATCAAAACGGTTCATTCTACTCTTTACAACCTTAAAAAGAGTGGAAAGAGCACTTTATTACTTTGAAGAATAATTTTATGGCTTTTCATTATTGCTTTTGAATTGAAAAGATTATGGGCTTTGTGGAAGGAAATTAGTAAAATATCTGTTTCAACAGCTTACAGCTGAACATTAAGGGGCTCTTTTTTTTTCCATGCTACATTTAGGTGAGAAGGGCTGAAATGTATTGTTATGCACATTGTGTATGCAATGACCTCTGATGTCAGCCCACTGAAAACACAACTGCAGCTTGGCTTATCAGGAGATAAATATATATATATATATATATATATATATATATATATATATATATATATATATATATATATATATATATATATATATATATATATATATATATATATATATATATATATATATATATATATATATATATATATATATATATATATATATATATATATATATATATACATATATATACACACATATATATATTCTCACAGTGGAACAAAAAGTGACCATTCCATCAACTTTTCTGGAGAAACTCAATGTTTCTATGTCTCTGAGTGTGTCAGCGTCCAAACAGTATAGATGCTTGTATAAATGTTTATCAATTTTAACAGCCTTATCTTTATTATCTGAAGTGTAAATTCCTGCTCTTAAAGGTAAAGTGTGTAAGATGTACCGGCATCTAGCAGAACAGACTTGTCAGAAGTGGACTGAAAATGCTCATAGGTATGTTTTAGTTAGTGTATATTCACCAGAAAATGTATTAACTTATATCGACAGTGAACGGGACTCCCTCCCTGGAGGTCACCTTGTTGCACTGCCATGTTTTTACAGTAGCCCAGAATGAACAAACTCTGCCTTTTCGCGTTTTTAATTTTAGCGGGAAGCTGCCGAAAATTACCAAGTTGGACGACAAAGAAGCTTCCTGCAAATCTATCTGTATTGAGAAAAGCTTGAAACCACAATCTAATGAGGGATGGAACACTCGGTTGTATAAACGATATTACTACATGGTCTCGGGAACACTTCTCAAAACCTGCAGCTATCAGCGCATTGTGTTTGTGACTGATTGCCCTCTGTTTTCATTTACATTGAACACAATGCCCAAACTTTTCAGCGTTGTACTAAATTAAAGGCCAATTCTGCTGTTGTGTTTACAAAAATGCTTTGACAGCATCAGAAAAAAAAAAAAAAAAAAAAAAAAAAAAGACACCAATAACATAGATTTACTTATTAAAAAGTTATAAAGAGTAATAACTTCCGGCTCTGTTCTTGGAATTTTGGTGTTTATGCTTGATGTTTGCTTACATTTGCATCATGGATTGATTTTAAGTGAAAGGACACAAAAACATGCTTGGAGCCATTTTAGAAGAAGCACTCCTCTGGCATAAAAGACTGAGGGGTAAAAGAGATGACGAAGGAGAAAAGACTGAGCATGTCAGGGGTCAGGTTGTTTTTGACTGAACAGCTCAGCATGTAATGGATGTAAAAGCGCTCTTAAAGCGCAGTGTGCCATCCCATAACTTTAATGTATTTAAACTGGACTCCATGATCATAGTCATACAATGACGTAACAAGGAAAAATTCCCACGATGAAAACAACGCTGGGGTCTGTGAGTGGAAACGCTCTCGCCTGCAGCCGCAACCTGGTTCCATAAACAGAGACGATGTATCTGGTGAGAGGGAGGAATTGGTTTCATGTACCAGAACAAGAACACTGTTTAATATTGGCTCAAGTTTGATTAATTACTTCAGACACAATCATAATCAGGTACCATGAAAGTGACGTGTTGAAGGTCGGCTCGCCCCTGTCTGATTGTAAACGTGATTGGGAATGCTTAAGCAGCTCTCTGTTTAAATTTGCAACTTTTTCCAGCTGATGAGAACTTCAGAGCTGAAAAAACAGTGTTATTGGGCTGAGCAGTCTGAGCACGCCTAAGAGATTGTTAAATGCACTGGCGTATTTCTTTTCTTTTCCAACTTATCAACAGTACTTCTCCTCTCCAAGTGTCTGACACTCACAGCTCATATCCCTGAGGTCTGCAGCCTGTCTACATCCGAAAGTGCAAAAAACAAAAAAAGGAAACAGTGCGGAGGAGAGCGGAGAGAGAGACTGAAACTCCACCTTCCGTCCGTCGCTATAGGAAATGTAAGGTCAACGGTGAACAAGATGGATGAGCTCTCTGGTTGGGTGAGGACTCAGCGGGATTATCTAGGCACGGCAGCCTTTTATGTTTCGCATTTGCATGCGTAGCACAAGCGGGCAATCGGCCTTGCTCCAATTAAGGTGAAATCCAGGTTAAAGCATTTACAAGCACCTTTGACACCCTGCGATAGTCTCCGCGTTTCCACTTGAAATAATATTCCTGTGCACCTCTGTTGCAACATTGTCCTGGTAAACAAAAGAAAAGCAATGCATACACCACATGTGTACAGTGGCTAACCCCTAATACTTTTCATATGGCCTCTTAAAACACAACAAAATAGCAATAACACATTCAGGGACATAAGCATTGCAGCTTTGTCTTGGTCTGGAGTCACGGAGGCATAAATTCATTTTTATCACAGCCGAGGGAAAAAACAAACAGAGACTAGAGATGGTTAAATAAATATTTATGAAATATGCCAATGGAATACTTTATTTTGAAAATCAAATACAGCCAACAAATTACATTTGTTTTAAGAATTCAAATCGAATCTTAACATTTTCCAGATCAGATTAGCTTGCCAGAGGGTGAAAGGGCAACGAGTTTATATAGTTTACAGTGATACAGGTTACATATTGGATCACAGTATGACCTGAATACTGTGCGCAGCATTACAGCGAGGCAAAATATTCATGCCTCACTATGTCTCTGCACATAACCAGGTTCCTCCTGAACATGTTAAAATAGTGGCTGAGATTTGACTGCAGAGGAAACCACAAGACTCCGCACTCACTCCGGGGAGTTTTGCTGCCGGTACAGTATGAAAAGACGGAGGTAAACACAGCTGTGGGAGAAGAGGAGGAGGGTGGAGGAGTGTTTTTGTTATCATTTCACTGGCATCCCCGGTTATCACATCAGCAGAGGGCCGATAATAACTTGGGCTTGCAAAGCTGCGAAAGAGATTTCATGGATCGTTAGAGGTTGGTGGTCGAAAGAGGACAACTTGGTCTGATCGTCACAGATCAACAGCACGCTGGTTTATCTACAAATATACACATTTATACGCTTTTCTGTAAATATCATCATTGCTATACATGAAATATCACAAATGACATAATACAAACAGCACACACATACAGGGCGAACTAATAACACATCGGTGCAGCTTCTAAAGCGTCACATCAGCAGTGTAATGCCTGTTGGCACCAAAATATGTCAACACTGATGCTATTTTTACCCACCTGTATCATCTGACAATGGAGTTTTCCCATGTTATTCATCTCTATTAGCATTATTTATATATTTTTTAGCCTGTGGGGTGTCCTTTAACATCAGACGAAGGGACTGCCAATGAAATCAGCCACCAAGCCAACAAGGGTGCATTTTCATAAAGGTTTTGCCTTGCCACGTTGGATTTTTTTTCCTAGACATTTCATTCATGCAGTACGTTCCACTCGGAGTGTTGTAATTTGTGTATGTAACATTACAAAAGCTTCTTGTAGGCTGCTACAGAGACTATACACAGGAGCATTATTAGTCATTCCCGCTTCGAGTTTACTTAAGGTCAACCCACAAAAGCAAAACCACACTTGAAAACTTTTGTCTCAGCTGAGATGAATGATTTTCAAACAACTGTCTTTTTTTTTTTTTTCTTTTCTCCCCCCGCTGCTCAATAGCTGGCTATTGCCTCTGGTGCGCTGATCAAATCTAAAAAGGGTAGCTCTTTTCTCAGAGGAGGGGATGTCCAACAATAGGATAGAACAGCCTCCCTCTCGCTGTAATGTTCGGCGCTCAGCCCCTCAAACAAAAGCCTCCATCAACAAAATCCAGAAAGACTCTTCATGAATACGGCTCACCAGTGGGCTGTGTTGATAAGGTATTTTTGGTGCTAAACAAAACCTTTTTCAAGCAGCGTTTCAGAGTTTCATAAGACCTCACATCACCATACAAATGGGGGACAAGAGATAAATTGTTGCACTCCGTTGCGCATTATCGTTAGATAGCATCCGGAGAACTTTCCTGCACTTCCATTACGCAGGTTGAGCATTGCCATCAAATCTTTAAGTCGGGGGCCAATAATAACTGCTTACACTCGCCTGCCATTTCTCAAGTGAACTCTTCACAAAGTGAGTTCACTTCGAGGTCTTCACCCGCTCGAAGACGTCTGCGCTTCTGAGATTAGGTTATCGTGCACGAGCAGTATGTATATGCACGCAACACTCACCTCACTCGCTCGCGCACTAACTGCTGCATCTCGAGTGCGTCCTCGCACAACTCGCCGACACTGTACTCATGTGCACTCTTTTTACCTTTTTTTACCTTCCGTGTCCAGAGCTGTGACTCGAGTTGAGCCAAGTTAATTATCAGAGGCTGTTTTCCCTCAGACACTCTGGCAACAACTGCAGTCTCACACAAAAAAACCACACATGCAAACGCCGACTGAGGCGCCTCAGCACGCCTCAACCGCACGCCGTCAAACATCCACCGATGAATCCTAATCGTGGCATTGGTTCTTGTTTTTCATCCCTCGTGAATGTGACATGGACAACCTGTTGAGATCCATAATCGCTGAATTAAAGCTGTCCTGGCATCTCTTTCTTCTCCCTCCTCTGTATTTCTGTCATTCACGTGGCTGTTTCATTCCCAAAATAAACCCCAATTCTGTTGCTCCTTCACTGTTATGTTCTACGTGTCTTATTTGTCAGTTTTAAAGGGGTTTTTTGTGATGGCGGAGCTCATTTAATGAAGCCATAACACCACCGAAGCACAAGCCTGAGCTATTTTCAGCGCAGCTCTGATTTGTGTTCCTTTTTCTTGCCGGGCAAAAGGAGCCAAAAACAGGAAACAGGGAATAGTTAAAGAGAAACCAATTATTCATCATTTTCTTCTATTACTAGTTGTAAATATTCCAGCAAGACACAGAGCGGGTTGTGACTCGAATGTTAACATGTTGTGGAACATCGTTTGAATTGATTACGGTCGCAGCACAGAAATGTTTTAGATTAAAGTGAAACTCTCAGCAAAAAGCAACTTAGGCTTTTTTTGTGAATGTATATGAGTCATAAAAGCACAATTACGACGAAAGAGGCACTTTCAAGATTTACAGTTTCGTCTTTGGGCAAGCACATTTTCAGCGTAGTGCTACAGACACTCTTACGATAGCATCAAAATTGCTATTTTTAAAACACTAAGAAGGCTCGACACAACACGAAAGTTTGTTTGTGCACACAGAGATTACTAAAGAGAAGGTTTTTTTAACAACTCACGTTAGCAGCTGTATCTTCGGCGTGCTGCCGTCATGGCAGACAAAAAGTGTTGATCCCCGAGTGGAACATAACAGGAAGGAGAGTAATGGCGGACCGCTCCGCAAGCCCTCCTGTCAGGTCGCATGACAGAGGCATGCTGAAGATACAGCTGTAAACGTGAGCTGTTCAAAAACCTTCTTTTTAGTAAACTCTGTGTACACAAACAATTATCTCAATGCTCGTGTTCACGCGTAGAGACCCTGGTGATACTACGGGCAAAGTCTCATGATGTGTCGAGCCTTCTTAGTGTTTTAAAAATTGCGTTTTGATGCTAGCATAAGAGTGTCCCAGCACTCCATTGAAAAATAGCTTGCATGAAAACGAAACAAGGGTAAGTGCCTCTTCCTCATAATTATGGTTTTACACGAAGGTTTGACTCATATACATTCACAAATAAAGCCTGGGCTGCTTTTTGGTGAGAGTGTCACTTTAACTGAAAAGAAGAAAAAATATAGTTAGATGAGTAAATGATATAGAAATGAGTGGAGCACTGAAACACAAACAGACAACAGTTCTGACATCATGAAAAGAGGAGCCGATCAAGTTAATGATCCAAGCAACAAATAACTGTAGCCAATGTAAGAAGGAGAGGATGCCAGATTAATTAGTCTAGATTAAATGAGTTGTAATTTAAAATCCTGGGAAAAAACTATATTTGAACATCTAACTGAGTTGATTAAATAACTGCTTACCAAAACTCTGTCTCCTGTCTCATTAATATTATAATGCTTCACATCAGCAGATTTTTTAGTTTTTTGTCAATATCCAACCGACTACTTGTTACATCTTTCCTGACCTTAACCAAGTTAACAACAGTGTTTTCCTTGACTTAAACCAAGGAACTTACATTTTTGTTGATTCTGGGGCCCTGTGGAGACAAAGCACAGCCACCTCCAGGCAGGTAAGCACCACTATTTTTCTCCTTAATGTATATAAGTTTTGTATTTGTGGCAACAAAGTAAACTATATTATAGTGCCATTTACACACCAGTGTTTTACATGTAATCCTTCAGCAGATAGATTCAGTTGCACAGTAACAGTAATTTTGTTGAGCTAAAGTTGTCAACATCGTCTCATATTGTTGTGTCATCAGCGTATGCAGACATCAGGATAGAACGCAGGAGCCACTATGACATTTTGAGTAGTAAGGCAGCTGTTCCACTGCAGTACCACCAGGCTACAGAGCAGCTTTTTATCTCAGGTTGTGAGACACCTCACTGCATCCTCAGCACTCCATCGTGAAAAAATAGTTTAGATTTTTTTTAAGTGGCAGACGGATTCTCACTGATGGTCTTGTTTGTTCATGACCGTCATGAAGAGGCATTCAATTGAATTATTCAATTGAGAATGTTTCAGTTAGTACACTGTATGTTTGAGCAGATACATTGAGTTGACAAAACACAACTAAAATATCAAAAAGTACAAATATATCAGCCAAAGTAAATTTACCTGTGAACATTATTAGATATGATCTGGTTAGATCAAGGCAAAATACTTCAAATATTTAAAAATCTAAAGTGAATAACTGGGAACTAAAATGACCTAATTCCAGAAGAGTTTTCATTTAAGCTGCACTATTTTCTGAGATTCTTCACAACTTTTATCAGCAGTAACTTTCGATCAATAGGGTTTTTTTTTCTGGGTGAAATGTAACTGACAGAAAAGGAAAAAAAAACAAAAAAACAACTCAAAACGAGGTCAGTCCACTTCCATCTTTATCAGCCAGCTGAAACAGAAACGTGTGAATAAATAAAAGGTGATGGCTGAACTTTGACAACTTTCTTAACTGTGTAAAGCCTATACATCCTCATGCTCCTCGACGTGAACTCATCTCGTCTTATAAAACTCTCTCTACGTGATGCTTTTCAGTTTATATGACAGAACCAGCCCAATGAGTGCCTGGGCAGGTTCCAAGAGGTCCGTCTATCTCATCCATAGTTCAAACGGCGCTGCTTCAGAGTCTAGCCACGCTGAAACTTCAAAAACGGCCGAACTACTTCGGGGTCCGCTCTCTCTTCTCTGTCTTTTTTCTCTCCCCTCCACTCTCTCAGAAAGATCCCTTCAAGGGCACCCGACTTGCAAAAGGAATAGCAGATTCTTCATCTTGCTCCTAAGTTTCCATGTCTTTTTTTCCTCATCCATAAATTACGTCTTAAATTACAAACACTTTTAAAAGTGGCACATAACAAATCGTCCCCCTGGTGTGAAGTCAGTTTCCTAAATGTTCGGTATTTAGCCTCGGAGCAATGAATATGGAACGTTTTACACATGGAACGCTCGGCTTTGGTCTCTCCGGTGGGAATACACTGATGAAGTGGCTGCAAAACACAACAAAAAACTTCAGATGAAGACTCGTGGCCTTCATCTACATACGTTTTCGCCAGTTTTTTCACTCATGCATTATTTCGTTATTGAGCGTTATGTTATCCGCATGGATTCGTGGTGGCTGCACATCCTCATCCTTACAGCAGACAACATAATCCATATTTATTACTCTCTTAATCTCTCAGGAAATTATTAAGCTTTAAACAGAGGGAAATCCGCTTTAATCCAAACTAGAGAGTGGAATAGTTAAGTTATTTTTCTGGTGACACAGCCTGTTAAATCTCCACCGCTTCGACCACCACTGCAATATTATTTATCTTTTTACATAGAAGCGTAGTGTTTGGAATTGCGTATGAAAGCTTTAAGATGTGCAGATGGTTTTTCAATTCAGAAATTACATCATTAACCTTCATATTTCACTATCAGATCTCTCTCGTCCGTCTCTCTGCACAAAAACTTTTCCCTTCAACTCTAAACTGTCTCCTCGCACGCTTCAGCCTCCCCTGCATACCTCTGCATGTGTTTTCTTGCATCACTCTCCCTTGACTTGTTTGATTTTTTTGAAATGAGAGAGAGGCTGATGTGAGACAGACGCACGGAGAGAAAAAAGCAACAGCCCAGAGGACGAGCTCACATCTACTTCTACTATTTTCATCTCGGGCCACGAGTGCCGAGGATCCAGGCCTTTATGCGATTTCTAAACATGACTGATAGTCTCTCTCTCTCTCTCTCTCTCTCTCTCTCTCTCTCTCTGTTTCACACACACACACACACACACACACACACACACACACACACACACACACACACACACACACACACGCGCACACACGAACCACACGCTTGCATACCTGCAAATGTTTTTTCTCCCATCCTTAAGCCAATGATCTTTGTCTCCCTCTCTGTCTTTTTTCCCCCTACATGCATACAGGCTTGCGTTTTCTGTTTGGGCCTCATTTGACGAATCAGGGAGCGTCACAATGAGAGGCTGTTCCCCCACCAAATATTCCCCTCCAGTCTGCGTTAGCTGGCTTTCTGCAGATATGTGAAGATCTGAATAAAGATAAGATTAGGTGCGGGCGAATCAATCACGGGCACGGAGGAGCGAGACGGCGCCTCCCCCTCCATGCATCGCACTGCATCGGTGTACGTTAGCAGGGATTTTTCAGGACAGTTTCTATTGAACTGTATCAGGAGAGCGTGTCGTGGGAGCCTCCAGATATTCTGTGTTTTATCAGCAGTCATGACACTGATGGGATAAATGGAACAATATCACATAAGAGTTTCGAGTTGAACATGCACAGTTTCCAGTTTGCTTTTTGTTTCTTTGCATTGTTGATTATCTTTTTTATTTTCATGCTTTTCACAAAATATGTTACATTTGTAGCATATCTCCAAACATCCAGTAATAATCAGTATATATTATGCTCTGACAAAATGACAAAAGCAGCAGGGACAGACTCGTTCGGTGTGCCGCTCCGGGTAGCCTTTTTGGATTTTGCTTGGATGCCCGTGACATTCAACAGAGTTGTTTATTCATGTATCTAATAGACTAAGCAGATGAAGACAGTTTGTTGACCGTATGCTCGCCGTTCGCTCACGTCTCCCAGCTGGACGGCGAGCGCCACGGGGCTCTCAGTATGGTTAGGGAGGATGCTTTTTGTGTATTTGGACGGAGGCCATATGAGAGGGGCTGGGATTTTTTTTGGACAGATACTTTGGAAATGTCACTCGCTCTTGCTGGTTTCCTGCAACTTACAGATCCCAGCTCTCACGTTAAATGGGCTTGCATTTCTATTGAGCTTTTCCCAGTCTCCTGACCTCCAAACACTTGTCACATTCACCCATTCACACACAAATTCATAGAATAATGGCCATGCAAAGTGCCAGCTGCTCATGAGGAGCAATTTCAGCTTCAGTATCTTGCTCAAGGGTGCTTCGACATGCAGCTTGGTGAGCTGGGGATTCGAACCGGCGACCTTCCGATTACCAGACTCGACAACCTGCTCTACCTCCTGAGCTACAGCCGCTCGTCAGTACATCATACTTTCTTTCCACGTTTTGTTTTCTAATTTAGCGAACAGTACAGTGTGAGCGCAGTCAGACTTGCGTTACTTGCCATTCTCTGACGATCAATGATCAATCATTTCCGTCCCCCGAGAAAGAAAAGCACATAAAAGACGCTGATGGCCAGATCTCAGTTGATGAAAGCCTGGCACGCAGGTGGCATCAATCCCTCATGAGGCGTTCTGTCCGACTGCTTGCTCTAGTGGCAACACTTGTCTCCATCCCCCGAGACGCAATATGACAACTTCTTCACTGCCTCTCCTCTGTTTCCTCTGTTGTTTAATTATCCTCAGCTGTCATTAGTCCTCTTTGTTTCTTCAGGAGGAAGGAGGAAAAAAAAAAGAAAAGAAAGAAAGGCAGAAATTAATCGCCTATTGCCACGCTGTATGCAGATCTTTGCTCAGACCCCGTTAAGCCGATGAAAGATGTGATAGCATAAGAGAGGAGTAATTGGAGACAGATGTTGGAGAGACGGATCATCCGAGACGGATCAGTGAGCCAAAACTAAGATGCCACCCTTAATAGGATCTGGCAGAAAAATTATTATTTCTCTCTGTTTCCTTTTCATCTTCCCTTTGTTCAACTGTATTTTTCATAATAAAGTCTTGTGTTACAATTGCTCGCCTCCGAAAAAAAGTCGGAATTATTTTTCATAGCGGTCTCGCGTGCTTGTTTTCTTAATCAGCTCTCTCGCGCACACACGGATGGTGTGTGTGTGTGTGTGTGTGTGTGTGTGTGTGTGTGTGTGTGTGTGCATAACACCAAGGAGGGTTTATCAACTTCCTGTGCGTCTGCCCCGTGTGCGCCCTGTTGCCCGGCAACATGGGACCAACAGTGGGACCTACACAGCCCACAATAAAGACAACACAAAGCTTGTAACAGCTGCTAATTACACCAATCATGTTAACTGTATTCTTCTTCACACAACCTGAAGCACTGTTTATCACAGCGCAACGATTTTCTGCAAGTTACTGATGTAAAAAAACATTCAAAATGTTTCAGCAACAATGTGAGAACGTAACATATCGCAGAAGAAGCTTTTGAGCTGGGCTGGCAATGGGATCACGCGTGCCGTATTTAAAATTTACTTCAAAAACAACCTCCAGAAGGTCACCAGAAGTCACTGGTTTTAACTGGGATTTGCAGGCCTGCTGAAAAATGAAGCAGAAGTAACAATTTAAAGACGCAGGTTTAATGTACCTCCAATCCCACTTTCCAAAGTGCAAAAAGAATTATGTAGCAGTGCTCCCCAGAGCTGTGCACTTCAAGGATGAATGTAATTGCCTTACAAATTTTCCTCTTGTTCTGAAAAATATCATCAAAATAGCATTTGTTGTGATGAGATGTTTTTATGTTGTTTTTTTTTTTTTTTTTTTTTTTTTTAGTATTGCATGCTTTTATTGAAAATCTTGTTTGTGAACTAAAGTCCTCCCACAGGACAATAACATTCCAGCTCAATCTATTCTGCATGAAGCAGCTTATCTGATGCGCATTGTTGCCGTACCCCAGGCACATTATATATAGAAAAAAGCACATTTCAATAAAGATGGGCAACAATTCAGTCCTCTTCTGGCTGAAAGGTTAAAAATACATCGGTGCAGCTGATCACCAGGGGAGGCCTCGGGAGCGGGCAGGATTAGAGTCAGTCAGCTGTGTCATGTGCAACCAGTGTTTGTTGTTCAGAGGAGGGGAGCTGGAGCAGTAAAGCTATAGGTGGATGTTGCTCTGTGACGTGCTGCTGAATGAACACGACACTGGACGGTAACAGCCTGAACCCAATCGTCCGAATAAACGTTGGCTACATTTCTGCACACGACGGATATGTTTAGATTTGTTTATGTTGCATTGTTTTAGGTTCAGTTCTGAATTTCATATAACAACAATGCTCTTGGAGTGGTCATGTTTAGGAAAAGATGTGACCTCCCAGGTTTTGCCACCACAAACCTGCTTGAAGACTCATCAAATACCGTAGACTGAAAAAAAATGTGAGACCTCCGATGAAAATAGATGTTTTGCATTTTTTAAATCATTAAAGTTCAAGCTGAAAGTTTAATCATTCCAAAAATGTCCATGATGTTCAGAATATCTTTGGTATGTCCCCTTTTACTTTGATGGCAGCATGCGCTCGAGCTGGCATGGACTCCACAAGTCGTTGCAAAACCTGATGACGTCACGATGTGACAGTGTTCCAAAAAGCTGCTTGTGTTTGGTCACAGACTGCTGGGATAACATGAGCCGTCGGGTTTGTCGGGTCGAACTTGCAAAGTCCATGCCAGTTCAGTTCCAGTGCATACTGACATATTGTAAAAAAAATCCAGTGGTTTGACAATTACAAATGTTGAAATATTGTGGTCCCTCATCAAATCAGCCTTCAGCAGTGGTCTCTGGCTCTGCAGTCGTCTCCACCAGCTGTAACAGCAGCAACTTCCTTCTTCCATCTCCACAAATGAGTCATCTCATATTCCTGTAATGTGAATGTGATGTGACAGGTATAGAAATGTTGATATTATGTATGAGATCTACTAATTTGAACGTGTCCCTTGGTTTTCAGAAATGTAGAAATGCCAGCATTTAATTCTGAAAACAATTATTTTCCGCTGAAGGTGGATTTAAATCTGAAACGCAAAGTCACAGTTTGTGTTTTTCTAGAACTCAGGGACGTGTTTTACATATGGATGATGACTCAGGTCCTTTAAGCTTTTGCAAATTTGTCTCCCCTTTTGTCTGGGAAAGTTAAGCGATTGAGACAGTCTTTGTGTAACCGTCTCTGTCTGAGAAGAAACAGGTGTTCTGTGACCTTGCACTTGCCATTTAACTCAGTTTGTCTTTTCTGCTATAAGTAGAACAAACCCCCAAAAACATGAACAAAACAAGAGCAAAAGTTTTGAAATATCAAGGTTAGTGAACACATGCAAAATAAGCACTTTCATTTTGCATTTAATTTCCTTTGTGTCTTTGATCTTTCCTTTAAAAAAAAAAAAAAAAAAAAAACACAACCAAACAAACAGAAAAACAAAAGAATCAACATCGTCAAGATCGCAGCACAGCGGGGCGGCCAAGCGGAGGAAAGCTACTGGGAACAGAAGCAGCTTGAAAGAGACAGACGGAAAAAAAGAGAAGTGAAATCTGTCCATGACGAGCACAGACGCTGACAAAGTGAGACAGACGTGGGTGCGAGTTAAATTCTGAAGAAGGGAAGAAAAAAAAGATGCACAAAGCGTGTTGAGACTTGCAGATGAAGCGGAGAGAAAAGCTGAATGCGCAAGTCCTCTGGTACACGGCTTCATCTCCGAGTCGTACGCACGCCGATGAGTTCATTACTAACACCTGGGAGAATCTGCATTATTACAGCGAGAAAAGAAGTGACCTTGAGAAACATAAAACACGAGGACAGCCAAAAAAAAAAAACAAAAAAAAACCACACACACACAGCACCTCTCTATTTGTATGCAGCCGGCACATGTGACTGCTTTCAGGCTGAAATACAGAAATGAAAGTGGTCCAGAGAGCTTTTCCATCTCCCCCTCTCACTGTGCTGCCAGTTCATATGTGACTGTATGAATGTGTTTTTATGAGATTTCGCTCTTATTTTTTTTTCCTCCGTGTGAAAAAGTAGATACTCTCAGGCACCATATTCTCTCTCCCCAACCGTCCTTATAGTGTAAGTGAAGGCTATGTGACTGTTTTTCCTGATTCCTTTTCCTTGCTTCCATGGTTTGGTGCAGTTATAATGCTAAGGCGGAGACACAAACACATTGCTTTTTTTTCCCCCATCACTGAATATGTTATCAGCAATTCACAGCATAACGAGGAGAAAATGCGCCAGCAGCAGTGAAACATCCAACGACCCTTTTCAGGTCAAACGAACAAAATAGCCAAGAAAAAAAAAAAAAAAGTTCTCCGTCCATCCATCCGTTTTCCCGTCCGCTCTTCAGTGAGTAGGTCCTACTTCAACTGGTTGCTCCCTCTGTCCCCATCCACTCAATCAAGTCCAGTGGACATGCTGAATGTATGAACCTCGTCTGCCACCTTTGCTCCCCTCGACGTGGAGGGTCTGGCCCTCGCTTCAAGGTCGACTCAGATTACCGAGCTCCCCAGTTCGAACGAGACCGGAACAACCTGCGGAGGGACGTCGGTTGGCAGCTCGTGAACGTCCGCGGTCAGATCACTCTCCAAATATCAGAAAGAAAAACAAGTTAATTAAAACTTTTTTGGGGGGCTTTGCTGCTCTCCTAACTGCCACATGTCGGCCACATCTCAGCGGTCAGTGCACTTGGCGTGAACCCTTCCTCTCCTTGTGGAACCACCAATTAAACTCATGAAGGGTTTAATTGCACAGTCATACTCTTGTTTGTGGGCAAGATCAGCATGAATGCTCAACCCAAATACATCTCAAACAGCGCTCCGCGGAGACCCTCGTCCAAGAAAAGCTAAAAGCCAGTGTTAGAATGTGACTAAATACGTTTACTCAAATACTGCATGAGTACGAACTTGCACTTTACTTGGGTGTTTCCATTTTACGGAGCTTCCTACAGTACTTCTACTGCACTACATCTCACAGACAAATATAGTATCGCTCTTTACTCCTCTACATCTGCCTGACACCGTTCGTTAATAGTTACCTTTCATGTAACAATTTTTCATAGCCTTCCTGTCGAGGAAAAACAACACTTCCCCAAATGTGGTGATTTCCAAACTAAAGCATCAAGTGTTCCTTCATGGACTGAGAAACATCTTTTACTTGTTTAGTGAAATAAACTACTTAAGAACTCTCTCGGATGAGCTGGAAAAAGCACCATCATAAAGTGAACATGTGACGATCTCATTGAATATGATGCATTGCAGTAAATTAAACCCGACAGTGTATAATTTGTTAAGTCATAGTAAAAAAATAATAAGTCAGCCCTCCTGACCGAGACTACAGTGGGCTTTCTGACAGAAAACGGCATCCCTCCCTGTGAGTAAGAGTCAGACAGCATCTTGTTCACTGATGGCGATTATGTAATTATGTAATTTAAATCGAAAAACTCAACTTTGTCACTTTCCAGGATGCATGGCTGGTCAGGAATTTCAATCACAACTCATTATAACAGCTTCCATATGGTTAGAAACAGTCAGCAGGTAGATGTTGAGATGAACAGGTGGACACCGGGGGAAACACAACCACACATGCTGTATGAATCGTCACACTGGTGATCTGCTCGGTCCAGTCTGAACAAACAATGGCGGAGAAATGGCGAGCCTTCGCTGCGCCGGCAATGCAGCGTCTCTGTGTTAAAAGGGCTAAGATCCAGGATGTCCTCTGCCTGTTCAACATCTTGAGAATAAAGGCCTGATTAAATGCAGACCGCAGTGTTCGACCCACCGCTGAGGAGCTGCCAGTCCTCCTAAATTAAGTTCATTAGCAATGGTTTCAGTGGTGCCTTTCGGCGCCAAATGGTCTCAGCACAAGCCCTCCACACCACCAAGAAATAATTGCCAGGGAAAACACTGGCACATTCCGCAGAGTGATTCTGCGTGTGCAACAAAAGTCGCGTTCTAGGCTGAACTTCTACTGAAGCTTCCAGATATCATATCGCTTGTATTTTTTTTTTTTTTTAAAGTCTTGCGTATGTTAATGTGAAAGCAATACTGATTTGGGGAAGTTTTAATTGGAACCCTGGGAAAGAAATAGTTATAAAGGCAAGGAGAGAAAATGATGACTGATACACTCAGATGCCTTTCCAGCAACAGATTTAGGTGCACGAGTGCTCTCACACCATCAGTCACTGCAGCTCCGTCTACTCCCGGGGGTAATTAAACGGAGTAGCTTTTTTTTTCCTCAACACTTCAATTTATCCCTGAATAATTTGAATTTCCGCAGGAGTTTCACCTGTAGGACCTTAAAAACACAGTTGGAGTAAAATGAGCGTCACTAATCCCGACACTGAAGATCTGAAATCGGAGAAGGCGACCTCGCTATCAGTTAGCAGGCTGACTGATGTGCTGTGCCAATATTTCAGAACTGTTCTGTTAATGCGAGTGGCTCCGCGGCTGCGCTCGCACACAAAAATTAATGAACAGCTGCTGTTTGCTAAAATGAATCTTCCAGATCATACGGTCCCATTGGCCCTATGAATTCGTCAAGAATTTCCAAGCATCTGCCATTGTAATGCTGCTTGACCATCCTTTATTCGCCGCTGTCCGTACCACCGAGCGCCGGTGTTAACGCTGACCCCTCAGTGGTTAGCCAGCCGCTCTTGTGCGCGTAAACAGCAGAGACAGATGGAGAATCTTTTTCACTCAGTCGGTCAAAACAAACACCTGTCAGAAAGGAAAGTGAAGATAAGACATTGGATTTCCCAGAACTCCGCGTACGGTTCACAGAAACCCGCCTCACGGTTCAAATCGTGCCCCAAGAACATCAATGGCGTCTTCGCAAAATGAAAGTGTCCGTCCGCACACGCAGCAGGAGACGCACGCCTCGCAGCCTGATGAGGTTGAAGGCCTGCATTCAATCATTACAGATACATTTCAGTCTCCACATGCAGTCCATGAAGGGGAGAAGGAGCACAGTGTGGAAATGATCTCTGCTGCAACTACTGGGCAAGTAAGTCCCTGCCTGTGTGTGTGTGTGTGTGTGTCTAAATATCCTATACACACATGCATGCTACAGATTCTCCCCAATTTGAGATGCGACCTAGACACTAGAGATTATTCTTGTAACATTCTGACGCTGCTGCGACAAACAAATTTCCCCGTCTGCGGGACATTAAAGGATTTCTGATTCTGATTCTGATTCCACCTGCTGAGCCTAAAGCTACAACCGACTTCTCTTTCCCCTCTTCTCCTCTCTGGAGGAGCTTTTCAAATGAGTAGAGCTGCTTGGTACTCGGAGAGACAGACACATGGGTGGACCACGCCTTGATCAGTTTGACATACTATGAATGTTGGGTAATTAAAATTCTAAGAGATGAACCAACACGAGAGGCGTTCTGTTCTCTTCAGATGGCCGGAGGTTGTGTTACCGGGAAACTTTAGGTCTGTTGGGCTTCTGAGAAAAAAAAAAAAGTTTTGCCGATGCGTTACAGTTTGAGCAGAGCTCCGGCAGAATCGTCTCACTCGACAAAAAAGCTGGCTCTCTAGACGGATTTTTAATTTTTTTTTTCTTCTTGGGGCACATTAACTGCAAATCATTCATTTCTTGGCGCGCTTCTATTAATATTCACCAATTTGATTACGCCCCAGTGGATCTCACATCTTTTCATAAGCTACTTTCAAGTTTTTTTTTTTTTGGGAGGGGGTGTAGCATCTGGAGCCACGGAGGTCCAGAGTTGTACAAGACAAAGCTGTAGCACACAGGTGATGAAACAAAAATGAGTTACGAATGACAATCAATAAATTCATTATTGTTTATATAAATAATAATTCAAGTACTGGCAGTTCAGTTATAACGAAAAGCTGTAATCCTTAGTTCCATCAGAGAAGTCTCACTCTTGCCTCTCATAAGCCTGAAGTTTGCAGTTTTTAATGTTAAGCACATAATTTATATACTCAGCCATGATTTTCTCCTGTTGGCGCCACAATGGTACACAGCAATTTCCAAAGCAATTTTTCACTACATTTAAAATTGGATTCCTTCGAAACTCCCACTTTGATGCCGTTTTTTCACGTGAGGCAGCTTTGAAGCTCCGGCTCCGTCTCCCTCGGCGCCCAAACAAAGTCACAAAGTCGCTCCTCGATGAAGAAAATACAATAGCAGTGGAGGTGAACTCCGATAGGCAGGGCAATGTTTAAACATTGGGCTTTCTTTTTTCTTTTTTTATTTACGCGATCCATCTCTGAGATTGGGCCGTAAAGACGTCAGCTTAAAAGCCGCAACTTGTGTGGCTTCAGCTGGTGAGTCGCACACACACACACACACACACACACACAGATTTGTTGAACATTACAAAAGCACCTTCACGTACGTTGAGTTCACAGAATATTCTGTTCAGTATTCCTTATTTAATACCTGTGGTCACCTCGCCACAACAAAATTCAAATTCAGAACGGGCATTGTTACGCGCATGGCACAGCGGGGGTGACTTGATGATTTATTTATGAGGGACATTTGAAAATAGTCGCGGTGGAGAGGAGGGGATATTATATTTGATTTCATAAAAAAAAAAGCAAGACTCTCCCAAATCCCTACAAACAATTTCTTTTGACTCTCCCATGATTTAGAAATAAAGACCTCACTAGGCTCAAGGCAATATCTCAACAAATTCTATTCTCTACATGCAAAAAATGGAACAAGATGGTGATGATGAAGCCTGAATTTGTAAAACTGGTCCCGGGCTGTGGCTCTGTGGCTGCTGAGAGACTGAAGCACCACACTGTTTTTTACTGCACTCTATTGACCGGTAAGCTCTTTAGCACACAGCTGAACTGGCTTCTTCTTCTTTTTTTTTTTTTTCCACACACAGTGACATGAACAGTTGTTACCGCTGTTGCTGAATGAGTGAAAGAGGCACAGACTCCCCTCAAGGTTTGGTGCCCTCACTCCAGATTCAAAATAGTAATAATGAATATCAAGTACATGAGATGGTATCGTAGCCCGATACAGTGTGGCATCAGATATCTGAATGAATGACCGACTCTCAAAGCCACAGTTATTGGCTGCGTCAATGTCTCTTTGTCCAGTTGACAGTCCAATGCGTCCTCATTAGAAAAACAACCAGAAGGGCCAACTCTGAAAGCAGCTTATTCAACCCATTTTACATTCGTTGTTTGGTTGGGACCTCTAGTGGCTGTTTTAATTATTATAGTAGCAAAGGAAGGAAGTCAGGTGAAGTAGTATGACGAGCAAAAACATTCTGCCTAGGGAGGAGGTCGGGGCGCGGATCGCTAGATACAAGAAACACGGGGCCTTCACCCAGGAGGCCGCTGTTCATGTGTTCCTTAACCTAACCGAGTAGTTTTAGTGGCTGAACCTAACAAAGTAGTTTTCCTGCCTAAACTAAACTGTGAAGGTAACCATTTTGCCCGGCACTGGTAGGCTGCAGGAGTCCTGTTGGGAGTCATGAGGGAGTCACTGGAAATTGACCCGCTGAACAGTCAGGAGTACACTCAGAGAATCACATGAACACCAGACCCGGGGCGCCAGAGGCTCAGGAGGTCGAGTGGGCCGACCATTAATCGTAAGGTCTGCGGTTCAATCCTTGGATCCCCTGGAAGCACGTCGAAGTGTCCTTGGGCAAGATAATGAACCTCAATTTGTTCCCAGTGGCTCTTCAATCCATGTTTTTTTCTCGTGATGAGCAGGTGGCGACAGGCCCCCCTCCGCCACCATGTGTGTGAAAGCTGACTTCTGTTGTAAAGTGCGCCGAGTGGTCGGTAAGACTAGAAAAGTGCTAGATAAATACAGTCCATTTCAACAGTCCAAGTAGAAAGACAAGTAAAAGATACTTAAAAAAAATACCAAAAAACACCATATTGGAGCCTCACAATACCTCAGAAATTGCAACATCATTTACATAAATACAGCAAAGAGCAGAGTTTTGTAGGCTTCTAGCTTTGAAATCTGTAATTCTTTTGAATTGTGGGAGAATTCTTTTCGACTCTCTCCTGCCTTGGTCATTTCTTTGTTCTTCTTCTTGCTACCACTCTCAATTCATTTCCTGCTTTTTTAACCAAATGCAGAAAAGACTGAATATTATGACGTCCACGAGCAGTTTCTCAGCCTGCACGACAAACGCAGAGGCTGGCTAAATAATGGGAAGCGTTCCATCTTTAAACGAGCGAGAATGGGCTACAGATCTCATTATTGATTACAGCTTCTGCAGACATTGGGACTTTTCTCTCTCACTCGTTCTTTTCTCTGTGTTGCTTTAGAGGAACCTCTGACTTTAATTTTCCTTCACTACCACTCTGTCCCTTGCATGTCTCTCTCTAAAACCACTCTCCCTTCGGCTTCACTCCAAATCCTTCCTCCCTCTCTCTCTAGTTTGCCGGACTGTGATGCATGGCTGTCTGTGTTTTCCAAAAGTCCATTAGTCGCTGGCACTAGGCCGCCTCCTCTCCCACAGACAGAGATAAAGACGCAGAGCATGGCTGCCCGGTGAGCCGCATGAAAATGAGAGGACGGGGGGAGAGCGAGAGAGACGGAGGGAGACGGAGGGAGAGAGGGGAGGATGGATGAGAAAACACCTTGGTACTGGCCAGAAGCCCGAGAGCAGTGGGGCAGAGACGAGAATGGAGGGAAGGGAAGTAGGAGGAAGAAAAGGGGACGATGACAACAAAAGAAAAAGAAACAAAACAGAGGAGAGTGAAATAACAAAAAGGCAAAAAAAAAAATAAAAAATAGAAAAAGACACGGAGAGGGAGTTTAGGGGAGACAAAAGAAGGCGGGGCAGGAAAAACGTAGCTGAAGCATACCAAGGAGGAGGAAGAGGAGGAGGAAGAGGAGGAGGAGGAGGAGGAGGAGGAGGAGGAGGAGGAGGAGGAGGAGGAGAGAATGAGAAATGGATCGGGCTCAGGGTTACGTGAGGATAAGAGGGACGGGTCAATTGTAACCAGATACACCGCCACCAGAGCCATTTATATCATGCTTTCTTTTTCTCCCTCCACCCCCTGCTTTGTCCCCCCCCCCTAATTTATCTACAATCCAGTAATTGAACTCGCAGCTTCCTCCTCAAAAACAAAACGCGAGGGAGTTACGACGATTCATCCTCCATTTTTCTTCTTTTTTTCGTGCCCTTTTTATCTTGGAAATTAAGATGTTATCTAACGGTTAGCTCTGGGTCTCAGACATGGCTCGACATGACACGGACCAGGCGGATGAAAAATGTGTTTAAAAAGTTCTTTTTCCTCTCTCTCTCTCTCTCTCTCTCTCTCTCTCTCTCTCTCTCTCTCTCTCTCTCTCTCTCTCTCTCTCAGCAGGGGCATCGGGCCCTTTGATTAATACTGTTGTCTAACTTTAGCGTCTCTGCTCTTTGCGATTCTATTGGCCTAATTGCGTTTGTAGTCTCTCCTCCATATCATCTGTGAGTGCATTTTAATCTCCTACATGCCTCTAAATGTACTAATGATGTGTATCTTTCTATCTTGGACTTCGGTAATAGACAAAAGCAGGATCTCTGATGGTGATAAAAACTTTAATTTAATTGTCTTATAAAAAAAAGTGGATGAAACATTTTAATTACATGGCCAACAGCTGGTTTGGAATTGAGGTCTTCCTCCCAATTTAGGGTGTTGTCTATTTTCTCAAATCAGAACTGTGTCACGTATGTCTCTGGGACGTGACTGCTTTCTTATTTGTGCCTGTTCCTGACATTTCTGTTTTTTGGAAGCCATACGCCGCCACTTCTTTCGTCACCGGCTCATTAAGGTGAGTTCTCTCGTTAAGGGTGCGAAGGGTGAAAGATGTTATTAAGACCACGGAGCTCATTATCGGAGGTCTTTCACTCGCAAAGAGACGTAATCAGAGTGCAACTTATGCTTTTAAACCATACTGAATGTCTAATGAATGAGCCAGACTGAGCCTCATCACCGACGACCTGAAAAAAAAAAACCCAACTAAATCAAAATCACACACTTATTCAGAGGAAAATCCTCACTATAAAACGTTTTAAATATATGTATATTATCAATGTGTCCTTGTTTAAAACAACTTTAGTTTGACGTGCTTTGCTAAAGCACAACACAAGGACAAACCCGAAAGCAGGCCTTTATGTTTGGCGAGAGGATTTTCTGAAGAGCTTGTCTAAGCTGCGCAGCGATGAACAAACTTTAAGCAGCAGAAGTAGAAGTTGAAAATTAGACATTTCTCCTGTTTTGTTCAGCACTAGATCAAGTAAAGAAAGTGGAAGTGGCTGGAACGCTACAGGGGTTTATCCTCTTTGTCTTTAAACTTGTCTCTACCAAGCACAAGGACGAATAAATTGGAAGACTGTTTGCTGCAGGGGCCTCAAATTTATATGTGCACCGATGTTCTAACCAATATGTCCATGTAGACATATTTATAAAAAACTTTGTCATGTTTAAGTAGTATGGGATTCTCCTGATTTAGCTTATATAGCGTGTTTGCCTGCTGAAGTTTCAGGATCGCACCGATCAACACTGAGATGCCAAAAGGTTGACGGCTGAATTTGTGGCAAGCTGCTGATCTGGTGATGAGAGCCAGAACATGAGGAAATGTGAGGGAGGGTCTTTATCTCCCTGTGGACACTTGTGGGGAAGAGATCCCGCATACCTGAGAGAACTGATGAACTGATAGCTCTCACCTTCTGGTGGGTGGTTGGGAGGACCGCACTGAGATGAGTGTATGCACTGAATGGCCAAACAGCTCGTGACAGAGACCGGACTGCTTTCGTCAGGAGGGGTGCCGTTCGCGACCTTGCCGGCAGTGAAGATGGTTTAGTTAAGTAGAGGAGCCGTGTCTGTGGTATCACCATTAGCTAGCGAGGGAACCAAGGAGAATTAGTGCCTTTGCTGTGCCTCACGGGGCTGTTATCACTGTGACAACACACATCACCTCATGCTGCCACGCCGTTTTGAGCAGGCCGTCTGTTGCCACGCTGCCTTGCCATCCCGGCTGCAGGGAGTGTTGCTGTTGGCGCATCCTGGTAATACTGCAGACTCTGGTTTTGCGGCTCTCGTCACCAGACCGAGCAAGGGAAGTTATTTTGATGCTTGATGTTTATGTTTTGTCCTGCTGAGTTCAATTGTCTTTGTTTATATGTGATTTAGACATTAATAACTATCTTACAGTGTGTCGATTCCCTGTCAAGGGAGCCCTCTGCCTCCCCCTACAGGCAGCAGTGACCCGCCTACCGTTCGGTGTGGTCCTTAATTATTGATGTGCATGGTGTCCTATTATTGCGCACTGTGGTCTGATTGCTTTACACTAGTGTACAGCGTTGGTGTGTAAAGTGTATCCTAATTCCCTGCAGTGCTGTAAGAATGCTGGGTGATCATCTGGGCCTATTTGGGTCGACACCTGTGGGGGCCCCTTTTGATTTAGTGTGTCTAGTTATAGTTTTAGTTCACCTTTATCTCCAAGAAAATGAGATATATATCTATGTTATACAACTGGCTGTGTGGTGAATTTTGCTCTCGTCTCTGACAGTGGACCAAAATGGGTAACTTCTCAAAATCTCTAACTAAAGTTTGTTACAGGATCTTATTTATGGTAAATCTCTGAAAGACAGTGAAAAGGTTTTGATGTAAACTGATGACGGAACATTTTATATTTTCATGGGGGTCCGTAGGATGGTGACATATGTTGTCCAACTGAGAATTCGATAAGAAATAATAATAAAACATAAAATCGTAACCCTTCCTGGACGTTTGTATACTGTTGTCGCAGTGTTCATTTCAGTGTTGCACACTTTCCTTGCCTTTTTCTTTTACTGTCTCTATAAGTAGCCTCAGACCTGTAACCATAGTCATTTCTCTTGATCTTTTGAACACATGCAATAGCAGCATGTCTCCGTAGCGGCATGCCATCCCATAATCTTTGTTTGTCTCAGTGAGACTACAGGCTAACAATGAGCGAAACAAGTGAGACTCTAATTCAGAGTTTCCAGACATCCCCTTTGTGTGCAGGCATGTCTTTTTACTTTGTGCAGGCAGTAGCATATGCATGCTCACACAGACAAATGCAACATACAAAGACCTCCACACACAGGCCATTAAAGCATCATGTTAATTGCCGCCTTCATCCGCCGTCTCTCATTGATTTCCTTGTTTGCTGCCGTAATTATTATAGACACAACGGGTACGAAAAGGCACGGAGACAAAAAACAGATTGAGAGAGGCAGAGAGAGAAAAAAAGCAAGCGGGAGTGAAAAAGGACAAAAGAAGAAGGTAAGAAGGTCATGAAGGTGTTAGATGGATTCTTGAGTCGTGGCTCGTAGAAGAGAGAGAAACAGATAAAAAGGCAATTAGGCGCCATTATTAGAGATGAGGGGATAAGGAAACACAGATGGAAACAAATAAAAGAGATTTTGTTCATTACTCGTTCCTTTTCTTTGTTCTCTTATTGAAGCAAACGCTTATATCTCCTTTCCCCACCGCCCCTTCTTTCCTCCCTCACGTCCCTTTGTCAGATCTCAAGCCAACATGCCAGTTTTTTAATCAATCAGCACAATTGCCAAGGGTGTCTTCCATCTATCTTTCTGTCCCTGCACTTTTCTATCGAGCGTCTATCATTCCCTCATTCCAAATGTCTCTTTCGATCCTTCCCGTCCCCTTTTCTGTAATACGAAGAGTAAATTCTCGCTCTTCCGCATTGCTCTTTTCATCTGCTCCCCCTGAATCTGAGTCACAACACAGAAACGCTGTCATCACACAGGCAGAGAATTGTAACAGCAGGGAAATATGTTTGCTGTTTGGGCTCGTTGTGTTGAATCCTAATGAGCTATCAGACTCTGCAGGAAAAGAGCTTTCTCTTATTCCTGTCAGGGTGATTTGCACTACTAGAAAATAGAAAATGAGAGAGCCCCAGCAGCCAAAAGGCCATTTTCTGGTCTTAGCAGAGGCTGGGTTATTACAGAGGATATTGCAGCAGTCATATCCCGGCACAGTGACAGATATATATCAAGGCAGCTTATGCCTCTGCCGAGATCTCATTCAAATCCAATAAAATACATGACAAACACATAAATAAGACATTCATTTTTAAAAATCTAATGAAAATGGGCTTTTCCCCGCCATTGCACCCTGACATGGCTTCAGCATAGACGTTGAAATTCCCCCAGTTATCCCCGCCGACTCTGAGCGAATGAGCGCGATCAGGCCAAAAACAAACCCTAAACACGCGAGGAGGGAAGGGGCGAAGGCTTGGTATTAAAGACGCCAACGAACAGGAAGCGCGGGGAAGATCACGGGCGTTTTTTGCACGCGCATGTCTGTGAGAGACACGAGTCGCGCAGCTTCAGGCTTTCTGAGACCTGAAAGCTTTGTTCGTGAAAAGTCCACCACACTCTCTCAGACTGAGAGGGAGAGAGGAATTGCAAACACAGAGTCTGTGTCCTGTCACCCCAACACAGCTGGGCCACCCTGCTCGGTAACCTTGGCAACTCCCCGGCCAATGGCTGGTTGGCGGGAGGTCCTTAAAGAACTGTGACACTGACACACACACACACCCACACACACACACACCCACACCCACACACACTCAGAGAGCACCGCGGCCTACAGATCTGTTGTTGACTGTGATTTGAGAGGGTAAACAGGTGTGAGAGAGGCCTCTCTGAGTCGAGAGCGCACCGACACAGTGCATACACCTACACACACACCTACACACACGCACACACACACACCTGGGGTGGGGCTCATTGATATGCTCCGCTTAAACACCTGTTCCCCATCCACCTTTGCTTAACATTGCTGAGGGATGCAGATCTTTAGATGCATCTACGTGACTTCCCCTTCACCTGTGTTTTCCATTTTTTTTTTTTGTAAGGACGGCGGTGAGACGACAGCCGGAGGGAAGAGAGAGGGATGGGGGAGAGGGCAGAGAAAGGCAGGGAGAGGAGGAGAATAGAAGATGAAGAGGATGGGGCTTGCGGGCACTCACCATCACTCTCCCGCGCCGTCTTCCCAAAGCTCGCCCTCCCTCTCAGTTGTGTTTACTTCCAAACCACTGCTCGATCCATTAATCTCCCTCCCCGCACACCTCTGTTATCATTCGCACCCGTCTTCCTATTTCTCATCCTACTTTTCCTTGTTCTCCTATCTGCCTTCCTTTATCACCCTGACTACTTCCTGTATCAGCCTTCCTTCCATCCATCCATCCATCCATGGTCCACCCCGTCTCTATGTTTACTTCCACTTCTCTCATTTTAATATAATGATTTAAGCTGCAAGTAATGAAGTTTTACTGTGAGGAATAAATATGACCGGGGCCACTTAACGCATCATTGTCATTGAAGGAGAGGCCAGACAAACGCTGCCTCCAAATCCTCTCTCCAATGTTCAACTCGGTTGGCTTCTTGCATTTTTATTATTTTTTTTTTCATGTTAGATGGCTTTTAGCCTGACTGATTAATGCACCCAAGAGTCCATTAAAGCAACGGGAAAATAAAGTTTATGTATTTGTAAAACATGGCGTTTTAATCCACCCACGCCGTCAGTCTCCGCTCGTTCTCCTCAACCTCCTCTCTTTGTCTCGCTCATCTTCCTCGTTCTCAATACCTCCATCTCACGTTCCGACATTTTAACTGCGATCCACGTCCCTGTCTGCCAATTCTCTCCGCTTCCGCATCCCTCCATCCTTCCCTCTCTCCCGCACTCCATCTGCAGTAGCTCCCCAGTCTCCACCCCTCTTTTAGTTCCTCACTTCTCTCTTATCGCTCTCTTTCCACCTTCCTAAACCTCCCAATTTCCTCCTTCCTTCTCCCCGAGCACCCGTTCACTATCCATATCATCTCCCCCCTCCTCCCTTCATCTCTCCTCTGCTCCTCCTCTCAATCGTCCTCCTGAGTGCTGTGATGGCCTCTCGCAGGGGCTGAAGGATCCGAGCGGGGCTCGCTTGATTTACCATCGGCTCTATCTGTCGGAGGGATCGGCGTAATGTTTATCATCATCACCACAGTCGTTATGGCAAATTGGTGAACGCTTATAGGCTTACATTATACTGCTCCTTCCTCGCGGTCTCGAGATGTATGTAGCAGAGGTGAAGAAATGATGGTAATTTTGATCATAATTTCTGGAGTCATTATGCTAAATGGGAAGATGGTGATAGGGAGATATAAAGTGACAGGCTTGTTACGGGAACAGAGATAAGCATATGTAAGATAAATTAAGAAATTTGCCATCGTCAATAAATGTGAGGAGAGGAGTTTCAGAAAATTAACCAAAATTATATAGATTGAATATGTGTGAATGAGCAGGTCAGATCCATGTCAGCATGGCAATACACCAAAACCACATTTTAAATTAAAATCCCAGAAATGTCTTCTTTTTTTTTTTTTTTTTTTGGTTGGAAAAGGCAGTTTTTACAAATGGCAGCGGAAATGCTGAAAGCACCTCTGGCTGAGGTAAATGTCCTTGATATAGTATAATCTGAATATGTACATATATGAGGCATTTAAGTTCACACACACTGTCTCCGCCACACCAGCCGGCCCCCTTTTTTCTGCCCTGCCCCCCTCACCCTCGATTGGCAGTTAGATCCGTGCACGGATGAAACTCTGAATGTTCCACATTTTGCCAAAGGGCCTAACCGGCCTGTTTAAAAAAAATGCTCAGTTCAAGGTTCGGCTGGGAGGACAGTGAATTCACACCCGCCATCATTTAGCCATCAGGGTGTTACGTGTCTTTGTTGAAGAACGTGACCTCTATCACGCTTTCTTTACCCCCTGCCTTGATTTTGGTTAATGTTGCAGTGAAGGTTTCTTTTTTAAGGAGCTGCCATCAAGATAAGCGTTGTTGGGGGGGGTTAAGATAATATATGGTGTGCAAGGGCGTGTGGGAGAAGACACATTTTCTAAAGTGGGAGCCTTCCCATAGTGCAGCACACAGACAGAAAATCATTCAAACTGGCAATCCACTCAACTCTAAAATCACTCAGCAGTCATCAGAGACTCTCGAGGCCTGACAGAGAGTAGCTGTCATATATCCACACGGGGACACTTGCATCAACCGAGTCAGGTGTGTGTATGTGTGTGTGTAGAGACATGCAAATGTGAAGGTTTTAGTGGTCTGTGTGTTTAACTGTGTGAGTGTTATATACCGCACGGCGATATATATATATATATGTGCATGCTGTGCGGTGTCAGGCCTTAAAAGCCACTCCAAAAAAAATAAGTTCCATTTCCCGTTTCCTTCATATGTCATGGTCTCCTGTGACATCGACTGGAATCATTTGCGAATGGGAGAGAAAAAAAAAAATCATCACATTATAAGAACACTTTAAAATAGTACAGCGACACACATTTCTGTGTAATGCACTCTGCTGCAGGGCTGGCTGGTTTGCAAAGGGAGCGTATTCTTATGTCACTTCCCCTTTTTATGACAAAATATATGATGCCTTGTATTATTCGCACAGCTCACCTCTCGCGCTCTGTGTCAGTGATTTACAAGCTCCAGTCAAGGGGCACAGGTTGAGCAATTAAGACAGCTATGTAAGTGACACATTCATTTCAGTCATTACTTCCGTAAGTCAGCACAACAACAGTCAAATGCTGAGTTGTCAGGAGCTGTTCGGCTGTAAGGCCTAACATCATTACACGCACACAGACACACACACTAGAAGCGTGCCGGGAGAAAATGTACTTTCTCTTCCCTCTTGAGGCAGCGCAAGAATAAATAGACACCAAATTTACGCGTCCCCTCAAACTGAGATGCCGTTATGTCAGACGGAGATATACTGCACCCTCGCCTTTGATATATATGTGACACCAAGTTAATGAGATATCAAGTCTGAGGTGCAACACCTCTTAGTTTATTGAACGCCTTGATCATTGACTGAAATGGGAGAGAAACGTATATTACTCAGTGACAAGGCTCAATCTGCAGCACTTTCTCTGGACTCGCAGTGTGTACGCATGTGTGTGCGTCGAGCACATGCGTTGTTAAATGTGTATAAAGCGTAGCTGCTTCTGGACAAGAGAATATGTGTTTGTGTGCGTGCATGTGTGTGTTTCAACATGTACATGGAGGCGTGTGTGTGTGTGTGTGTGTGTGTGTGTGTACATTTGTGTGCGACTGATACCAGAGACAGCTCAGACACTGACCTGTTCTGACATATAATAATATTCTGCTGCAGGGAATCGAAAGTGAAAAGGGAGAAAATCCATAGTGCACAGGAGACAACAGTGACAGAGAGGAGTAAGAGGTTTATTGTGAAAGAGAAAAGGCCTGAGAGTGAGAGGGAGAGAGGAAGCTGCGGTAAAAAAAAAAAAAAAAAAAAAAGGAGAGGGAGAGAGAGAGAGAGCACGACACTGAGGGGGAAAATATATCAAGTTCTTAACCTCACAGGAACCAAATCTAGCAGAGGGACCGGAATGAAGAAGACAAACACATCCAAATAAATCAAACGGAGACAGAGAATAAAAGATGCCTGAGTCTGACTGACTCATGGGCTTCTGTTAATAACATCATGGCCTTCCGAATAGCCTCCGGCTTGAAAATACCATTCTAGGTACTGTTCTCTGGCCTCCAAATATATCTGAGAGACTCCACTTTGAAGGAATCTTTGAGGTGATGTTTCCCCGCCGTTAGAGAGTACGGCGAAGTTGGGCTTTTTAATACAGCAAACCTCTTTTTTAGGAAACGTTGTGAACAACAACTGAGAACAAGAGATCATTTAGCCTTTTGACACCTCCGTTTAACTCTACGGGAAAAGCTCCAAGGTAAAATTAATATCGTGATCATCTCTGAAAGGAAGATTAATCTTAGGCACAAAGTACAAAAAATGTAGAGGATAGAACCTGCGTTTAACCAAGTACACTCAAATTAAATGTGCGTTAATGTTTTCCGTTTGTGCTTTTGTGTTTAGGGATCATAAAATGAAAATAATCTGTTTCACAAAATACAATCAAACATGGCAACAGGGTCACTGCAGCAGACAGAAAACATCAGCATGTGTCAGTGCAGCTGAGAGAGAAGAGGACGGCATTAGCGCGCCACTAGAGTGCACCCTGTAGCCTTTAACACGCTGTAGACGAACAAGAGGCTGACGGAGAGACAAGAGGGGTGTGCAGAGAGAGGGGAGCATATACAGAGAGGCAGAAATTATAGAGAGGAGGTGAAAGTTAGGGACACACGGAGAGGCAGCGGTGCAGTGAGAGAGGCGCAACAGCAAAATACCAGCAAGGGCAGAGTAAAGTAAAGAGAGAGGAGAGGAAAAAACGAGAGCAAACGTCGAATCGAGGAAAGGGGAGAGAGAAGAAGAGGTCTGCGTCATTCTGGTTGTCTCTGTCGTCGCAGACGCGCAGTGCTTCCTGCCACCGCTGTCGAGCTGAATTTATCCGTGAACACCAGATCCTCTCTCTCTCTCCACCCTGCTTATAACCAGCCCCTTCATCCACTTCTGTCTCCTGTCACTCCTGCCTCCTCACACCCTGCTGTTACAGAACACCGACACTCTCCCGTCGCAGAGCGTTCAGTCTCAGTAGCTTAAAGAACCGCCTCCCTTTGGACGCTGCCTCTGGTATCACTAGTAACACACTGAATGTAACGTAGCCATTGGATGACTGTTGTTCTGCCACAACAACACGCGCCACTATCACTAATAGGATCATTATTTCTGCTGACACTTAAGGATACACTCTGATCTCCTCGTGTACGTCGACAGTGTTTTTCATCAGGTCATCCTCTATCTGGTCCGAAGCTGCAACGACCATGCAAGTGGACTAGAAAAGAGAAGACTTATTATTATTATACATGTCATACGGACTTCTTTCTGAACAGTTGGTTCCACATCACACAACGTTTGGTGTTGCCACTGTAGTGACACTGCAGTCCTTTCAGCTGCCGTTCCGTAGCGCAGGGGTCTAACTGATTTTCCCCATCACTTCCCGTAGCCAATCAGTGGGAAACAGTTTGACTGGTCTTGTTGGCACAGCCAGATAATCATGACTTGTCTTTTCCACGGTTTCTGGGCTCCAAATACCCGCATCCACTGAGGTGGCAGAGATCATAACAAAACACCAGCACTATCTCGCATACTGCAGCAATAACACATTCTAATATGGGTTTGGAAATGGGCAGCCTATCTAGCATTATCGAAGGGTGCTGAAACACTGTGCTAGTCCATGATAATGACCTGGCTCCATGCTCACACAGCGCCTCACTTTTTTTTTTTGGTCCTCAAACGGTTTTGAAACTACTTCAGAACATTCAAGGGCAATTTTTTCACTCACGCAATGGGTCAGTATGTCTACACATTTCTACTTTATGCCTCAAAGTGGCTACACTTTAGATTCATTTCACAGATACTTAAAGCCTTTATTTAAACCTTTTGGAACCTCAAAAGCAGAACAAAAACATTTTGTGATGCAGCTTTTAGCCGTTACGCTCCGTGACTCCGAGAGAAGTTGGACGTATTGATATTTTTAAACATAAACCCCCCAAAAAACAGATCAATTCAGCCTGGCTTTCACGTATTTTCAGCCAATCCTTATCAGAAAGAAAAAAACAACACATATTCACATTTGTTGTTACACAGCAACCTCTAGTGGCTGTAGTAATTATTACAGCTGCAAAGGAGGAAGTCAGGTCCGGGATTGGATGGCTGGGTTATATGAGTATAGGGCTTTCATTCAGGAGACAACTGTTAGTGTACAGTGTGAAACCAGAAGTCAACAGTGAGTTCCTTTTAACTTACTAATAGTTACGTCATGTAAATAACGTATGTAGTGGGGGTGACTTCACAGGTAACACAGGTAAAAGAAGTAATGTACTGTATTATTTAGCTATTTATTTATCAATATGTTGTTTTGTCATCATTTTACTGTGGGTCATTATCATTTGTTTTAATCTATTGCATTTTAAGAGCATTTTGGCCTCCAATGAAAATCCGTTTTTATTTGTGGTCTTCATAATTTCATTTTTATTTGTATCTTTATTGTTGGCATTATCTTTTATTATTTTAACTACACATCCTTTATTGCTCTCTTGTTCAATCATTTTAGTTTTTATCATTTTGCAAGAGCTCTGAATTGCGTTGGAGTTGTTTGAAAGGGACTATATAAATTAATTTGGATAAATTCATTGATTGGTTGGTACTACCTTCAACAGTTTTAACTTCTCTGTGTTGGACACTTGATGCTACTCTTAAATGTGGATTTAATTTAAATATAAATGGGATTTGGTGCGGCCTGCAGTGAAGACAACGACATCTTTGTGCAGAACTTAACATGAAGTGTATTCAGTATGCATTATGTATATGAATGACAACATACATTTTGAATGCTAACTCGGTCATACCAGAGGCCACCGTGTGTGTGTTCAGTCAAGTCGAGGATACAGTTGTTTTGGCCTCACACAGACTCAACTCTGTTCAGCGATTAAAGACTTACCGACTGACTGATTACTGTCACACTACTAATTACTTATACATGCTCAATAAACACCTCTGCCAACAAGCGATGTGTTGTGTTAATAGTTGTGTGCTTAGATGCAGTTATGTGCTGTGTTTATCTCATCATTTTCAAAACGCCGCCCGCCACTTTAATCACTCCTCCCCAACACTTCCAACGCTTCCAACGCTGGCTACAGTTCAAGACTAATATATTCAGGCGGGGGGAGGGGGAGGGATGAAGCGAGACCCACCACTGGATGAGAGAACGGGCGATGCAAACAGAAAATGTGGATGCGTGCAAATGAGATGCAAGAAGTCAGGTATTTATGATGCCGGGTAATCACTGAGGGAATTAAGTATTTAACCATGCGGGCGCTATCTGTGTATCATTAACATCGTTTGGATAGATTTATCCTCTATCAACACAGACCGTGTAGCATCCGCTGTATGTGGAACCTGGACTGACGCTGAGCTGTGTGCAATAAGGACATACTGTACAGCATATGAATGCATATAAAAGGACGTGCAATGTGAACGATGTCTTGCATTGTTAGAGAAACTCCTGATTAAAAATGAAATTGATTTAAGCTAATAAAAGAAAGAAGAATCTCTTGTAAACTTGTATTTTACTCTTTTGGAATGTAACAGGAGCAAACGCACTCACAACTGAAGAAATAAATGTCTGGGGTGTTTTTATGGAAGGAGACATTTTGGTTCTCATCCCAACTGGTATCATTACATCAAATATAATGGCTATATTGCCCCTCTGTGCAAAGCAATGTGATGTTATTTACCAGCTGCCTATATTATTCAGTGACAACAGCACTTGTGGCTTTGTCACATGACTCATTTTGTGATTGGCCTGGACGTTTAGCATAATGCTGGGCAGCAATGATCTCAAATGAAATTGCTCTTTGGGAGAGCAAGGGGTGTGGGATGAATCCTGCCTTGTGATCAAACCACAAGATGCATTCAGGTTTTCAGGGCTGATGTCACCTTAAACTATCACATATGTTTATGTCAAGTGAACAGTGAACCTCAGTGTCTTTGCAGATACAAAGTAGGTCATTATACAGTTATGATTCTTATTTTCAGGTGATCATGTATTCATGAACACATCATGAATATTATATTCCATTTTTGCCCATAAATCAAAAGACTCAGTACAAGTTAGATTCAAAACTGTATGTCAGCGAGGTGAAAACCTCAGGGATTTATATAATTTTGTCATATAACAACACAACCAAAAGCAAAATGTTCTCAAAAGTGACGAGGGTCGAATGTCGGCCAGTGATGGCCTGAATGTGAATGCTTTGCACTCTGTAAAGAATAATTACTATTGCTGTTGCAGCCATTCTGCACCTGATCCCCCATCTTCAAAAGCCACCACATTAATCATTTGACCACAGTGTTTTTAAAAGTGTGAGTCTGTGACAGACAGGTTAATTGAAAACGTAAAGATCTACCTTGCGGATGCCTTCTTTGGACTCCTCAACGTTATTTTCTCCTCCCCCGGTTCGATTGATCATGCGCCACATCTGGGAGTACATGGGATCTCTCTCGAAAGGGTTCATGGCCTTGGAGCGCACCTGATCGTAGACCGCTGAGTCCAACACTGTACCATAAGGCAGCTCTGTCTGCTTGGATAGGTCCTGGAGAGACCTGGAGAGAGAGAAGGGGTGAAAAGAGTTACTACGAGGCCCGTTGCCAGCCAGCCGCTCCTTGTAAAGCACCATGCCGACTCTGCCTGAATGGTCAGCTTCACATTCCATGGAGCTCAGCTCGTCCCTTGGGTATTATTTTGGTGACACTGCTGCCATCATTCAGCTGGTCTTTGGTGGTCGTAGTAATGCCCTCTATTCAAGTGGTGAAAAGAGAGAAAGACTTAGTTTCCACATCACTACCAAGACTACTTGTCATGTAGACTGTGGAGGCTTTAAGGGTACTGGTGTGAAATCCAGGGAGGGGAGAGTCCCCACCAAATTGACACCAATTAATGGTAGGTTAGCTGACAGCTACCTGCGGCTTCATCTTTCTGGCCTAATGGTGTGAATTCTTGGCCCATTTTACCCAAGGCTTCATCCGACAGGTGAGAGATGTGCATACTGACTGTGAATGGAAAAAAAAAAAAAAAAACTTTTCAGACAGTTCTTTGCAAAGTGTTTAGTGTGCATGTTCTTACTATAGCGACACTCAATTATTTTTAACCAGTATAACGTTAGTTAAGCCACTGAGGGGTGACAGGTAAACTTGCTCAGGCACGCGTTCTGGGCTCGAACCAAACAGTGTGTAGCGCGCTGTATGTCTTTGGATTCGGCGATTGATTCATTCACAGCTCAGCTATGCATGCTCACCATAGCACTGTCCACATTTAAATAAAAAACAAGCATGCAGATATGCTGCTAAGACGCTAACGTGGTCAAAAAACGGCTATGACAAACCTGCGTCTGATAATCACCTTGTAGTTTTTAAGTAGGGACAAAATAAAAGCAAAAAACAAAATGACAAAACAACATAATGGCGGAAACCAATATTGTGATGTCAATACGCACAAGATTCAGCACCAAAACAAACAAACAAAAAATAAATAAAAACTGTCTGACACAGAGCTGACAGAGCAGGGGACATGAATGCTCAAGCCCTTGTCTTGGTAAGTTCTGCTGATAGCTGACCAGGTCTGGAGTATACATGAAGTATTCATGAAGTTGTACGGTGTGAAAACCCCAGTTCTTTCCTCCCAAAAACGAATGATTTCGATGTGAAGTCTCCGTGGGCCACCAGTGGAAGCTGGCAGCGACATGTAATTGACATGGAATGGAAAGAAAAATGGGGTTCTGACCAAGACCAACAAGTGTGAGAGACACTGAGGGTGGAGAGCCGGTCAGCAGCCCTCAGTCCGTTTGCGGCGCAGAGAGATGGCTTTGTTAGCTGCACACGGCTGATAACTACAATTATACCGAGAAAAAGGGCGAAGCTAACAACAAAATTGAAAATGGGAAAAAAGCACAAGTCAGTCTGTCTTGTGATTTTTTTCCTCTCTCTCCTCTGTTCTCTCTCGCTCCAGCCCTCACCCATAAATTGCCACCTCTGGGGGAATACACAAGCTATTGTTAATTATAACGCAACAGTGCTCGGGTTTGCCTCTCAAAGAGTTTGGCCGCTGAGAAATGTAATGGAGAACCATTACAGGAACTAATTACTGTTTGTTTGTTAAATGGCTGCTGCATACCACCCATGGATTTGAGAGACACACATTTGTGAAACAGAAACATGCACGCGGAAAACACTCAACGTGTCCTGCTTAATGAAGAACAACAAGTGTACAGTATCTTACTTCATTAATTCAGCTGTAATACTTCCACCCACGGAGCAGATTTAACAATGGGCACACGTGTGAGTAGGTGCCGCTCGCGTTTTATTACAAGGCTCCGAACACACTCGTGCACGCCAACACACACACACACACACACACACACACACACACGAGAAATAACACATTCTGCCGTTTTAATGATAAGTCACAGATCTCACAGTTCCTCTCTCTCTCTCTGTCTGTCTCTCTCTCATGCCCTCCTCAACTGTCTCTCTGACCCGCTCTGAAGAAGAAAAAAAAACAAAAAAAAAACAGCTTTGAAAATTTTAATGAACTTTGCTGTGGACATGAATCTTTTATTGCCGTCAATTAATCTTTGGCCCTAATAATCTCCCCTCCACACCACTCCCCTGTGAATACGTACGCCTGTCAGCAAACTCTTTGACCAGCGTTTGCTCCCCCCTTTGTGAATCGGTTTCACTGGGCAGTAACTCTGAGCTTGTTATTTAATGGTGTGTGTGTGTGTGTGTGTGTGTGTGTGTGTGTGTGTGTGCGCGTGCAGGCGTAGGGAGACGGGGAGAGGGTGAGATATGGCATGTTTTAAAGATAAATTCAGATTTTACTGAGACAAAAAAGATAAAAAATGCGGACGAAAACTGGGTTCACAGTGAATTCATTTACTCTCTTAACGCACTAATGCGAGAAGACTTTTTTTTTCCGCTAACGATGGAACAAGACGAGGAGATGACAGGAGGAGAGGGCGCGGGGAGTTTGCATGCAGGATGGAGCCGGGTGTGCGCTGAATCCACGGCAGACACACTCGAAAAATAAGATGCAAAACCGTCTCCATCTCTGTTTGAGGAGACAGCGCAACCTCCGTAAAAGAATTTGATGAGACATTCGAAAAATTTCAAAGGGGAATTATGTCTTGAAGGCCTTGAAAAGCTAGCAGTGGCTTTCCAAAATGTTCAAGATAAAATACGTGGAGAAAAACAAAAAAAAAAGAAAAGAAAAACACTACCTGAAGATCCGTCCTTTGATATCTCTTAAATACATAACGTCTGTATGACGTGTACATCATATAAATTATTGTATTTACAGAAGGAGTGGATGAAAAGAAGGAGAACACAAGAGCTGTGTGTGTAATAACTGTTTTAATCAAACACTATTAAATGTCTAGATTTTAATTAAAAAAAACACTTACACTGGTCGTCTCCAGATTTATGACTGTGAGTTTATTGTCTCATTGGGATATGCGTGGATGAATTATGCTCTTAATTGTGTTTTTGGGATGTTTTGTGTTCTCACACACACACACACACACACACACACACACACACACACACACACACACACACACACACACACACACACACACACACACACACACACACAGGTCCCTCTGCCCTGTGTGTATGTTCGCTCATTTTGCGACCAATTATATTCCCCCTAAGCAGCTCAATGAGCAAGTAAATGGAGTGAACAGCAGCTGAATGTATCCTGTGACAAATAGCAAGTGTGTGTGTGTATGTGTGTGTGTGTGTGAGAGAGAGAGAGAGAGAGAGAGAGAGAGAGAGAGAGAGAGAGAGAGAGAGAGAGAGAGAGGATACAGAGAGATTACTTGCATGGTAATTAGTGTGTCTGTTTGTGTTTGTTTGTGTGCCTTTCTGTCTGCATACGTGGTCATCTGGTCGTCCTTGCCTTAAAGCTACTGCTGTAAAAACGCCTTGAGGGAAGCGAGCTTTGCAAAGCTAAAAGTGGCGTGAACCGAAATGGGAACCCTGCACACATCAGAGGCTGTTTTGATCTATTTTTTATTTGTCATTTTTTCCTATTATGCTTGAAAGACTTGGGATGAAGGGCCACACGTGCTATAAATAGGTTAACGCACAAATCATTAGTATTTAGGATAGTCAAAGCAAGGGCTTTTTTTTCAGAAGCTAAAGGGTAAAGGCAATCATCGTTCTGTGATTTTGGATGGAAATTAATTTGGGTAAAGGCAGTAGAGCCTTGATCAGTTCATTAACTTTTTAACAAATGGCTTTTGAAGCGCCACAGACAGCTGTGCAACCTTGAACAACAAGCAATCTGTGTGAACTGAAGCCAAAACACAAAGAGCATTTCTCTTGTTCCCCCCCTCGAACAAACAGCCAAACATGGTTTATTTTATAACAGCAGAACCACCACAGGGGTGAATTGTGTGGTTCTGTTAAGTTGTTGTGTTGATATTATTAAAGCTCATTATTGTCCATTTAAGATACTTATGGTAGTTTAGTCTTTTAAATAACAATTTATCTCCTTATGTGGTATTCTATAATCCGATTTTCTCTTAAGACCCATTTATAGTGTGATTTTAGATTTTATACTGACTACACTGCAGTTGTATTTTTCCAACAGGGAAGCTAAATACATGCCTGTTTTGATATAATTCATGTACATACAGGTGTTTTTATTATTTCATTTTTGCTGTTGTTTGTTATTCTGCAGCACTGTTGTATGTTTTGTTTTCTAAAGTGATCCAGTGGAGATTTATTCGTTAATTCTGTGCTCACTTCCATCTGTGCAGTGAAAGTGTAAATGTCATTATCCTCTTCATTACTGATGGCAGAGGGCCAGTACTGTTACAATACCTCGCCAACAGAGGGCGATAGAGGGGCGCTGAATACATTTACCTGCATAAAATATTCAGATTTCTGCCCTCACTCCAAAAAAAAAAAAAAAAAAGACAATCCTCCTGCTGAGCTGTGGTGAAAATGAACATTTCACTAATATTCCTGTTTGCATGCAGCTGGTTAATGAACACAGCCTTTTATTTTGGTTTATCTACCCTCCTGAAAAGACTGAAAACGTGATATTCATGCGCTGCCAAAAAATCTGTTGATATCCAAGTCTTGTGCTTCTTAATGTTGAACATGTTCCTCCTTCCATCCGTAATTGGGTGATTTTTTTTTTTTTTTGTGCCAGTGCTACAGACTGTTAAAATGTACATTCTGTACATGCTGTGTACATTAATGTCCTGCACATCTTAATCAGAAAGTGCTACATTCAGATTAAGGCCTAATTCTGAAATGTGAAAAACAAATATTCCCTGACATGCTCAGGCGTCAGCATGTGACAGTAAATCGTGACTTCACGTTTCTACTGAAAGTCTCCTGTGACTGTAAATAACCGAAGAAGCTGCTGCCAAGGTCGGCAGTGGGACTTCTCTGCTGACTCGGCTGACCACATACATGCACACATACAGAACGGTCCGCCGGCCGCCATGATGCTCAGATACACACTTCTGATGCATGCATACACAAAGGCCTGATCGACTGTATTGGCAGTGTTTAGTGACCATGCGACGTAATATATTCTGTGTGACTTTGGGCCACAAATGGAAGATTTTTTATCCTGCAGCACTCCGTCTATCTTCCGCTCCATCTACTTCCTCACTCAACAGGTGCCTCACGTTTTTTCCAGCGCTCTGAAATCCCCTCCTCATTCTGACTCATCGCCGCCATCCGAACCTTTACGCTCTCTCGGCTCTTTCTGCGCTTCGTCTTTTTTTCCTCCCTTAATCCGTCTCATCTTTTTCCTCCACTCGCTTCCCCTCTTCATTTCCACTTTATAATGTTTATACCGTTTTGTCTCTCCCCTTTGTATCTCGCTCTCTCTCGCTTCCCCGCTCTTCGCCTCTCTCTTTCTCTTTCTCTCTCTCTCTCTCGCTGCCATCCCTCACTGTTTTCCTAAAGGATTCGCGCTGAAATTGAGGGAAAACATCCAAGCGTGAAATAGTCCAGAGAGGGTTCTGAACGCTCACTTGTTATTTCATTTCTAGGATGAAACAAGGGCATTAATACTTAAAAACCCTGTCTGTCCTGACGGCTCACTGAGACAGCGATGCCTCCATCCTTCCCCGGCCTTCCCTTCCTTTCCCTGTCCTGTCCTGTCCTGTCCTGTCCTTGCTCTTGCCTGCTTAGCTCTCCTCCATACTTAGAACAATAACAAAATCTGCTCACTCAATCAACCATCCACTCTTGTTCCGTCTGCCTAACATGTTAATCAAGTATTTATCAGATAATTGTGCAGGCTAATCACAACATCCCGGTCTTTCTTTTTTTTTTTTTTTTTTTCTGTTCGTCAATATCGTCTCTCCATTAAGGTGTTGTAATGGCTGACAACTGCCCCCTCTCACCACTCGCCCCGCCACCCATCTTTGGGAGGCCCATGGCCACATGGGCGCCGCCGTTCAGGGGCTTTTTGTGCCACTAATGACCCCTAAAGAGTCGACACATGAAAGATAATGCATTAAAATTTATGGAAATCCTTAATTAGCTCAATGGATGCTGAGTGAGGCGGTAAACGAGGAGGCACTCATTAATGACGGCAGTTTTGGGCAACACAAAGCGAGGATAGGCCAGAGAAAGCAATAAAAGTGATTCTGTCTAAAGACCTTCCACGGGACGAGACAGGAGGACCTGAAATTAGAGCAAAAAGGGAAACAGGAAGGGAGCGCGGCGACGTGGAAGCAAAGGATGAAGGGTAGAGAGAGTGAAGGGGAGACAACCTGACAGAAACAAATTAAGAGACAGATAGTGATGAGATTTAGAGAAATAAATGTTGTTTATTCCAGAGCCAAGCACAATTAACTGTGGCACTGCCGGGCATAGCGGATGCTTCGGCATGCTGATTAGTCCAATGAGAGATGAGTGTTTCCTAGTGCCACCAGGAGAGAAAGCAGGCAAACATATTATCACAAGGATAGATAAACAGAGGGCACAGAGCTTAGGGAAATAACGTGCGTGTTTGTGTGTCTGTGAGTGTGTGTGTGCGAGTGTGTGTGGAAAGCACAATGAGGGTAGAGGGCTGTGCCAGTCGCCTCGGTGCATTCTCTGCCCAAAACCTGAGGGAACATGCAAAAACACTCTTCCGCACCATATGTTATTTTCTCTCTCTCTCTCTCTCTCTCTCTCTCTGTGTTTCTTCTCATCTTACCTATCTTGATCAATGGAAACGCACTCATACACACACACACACACACAAATGCACGCATGCACGATGATAGATCCAACTTGAGGCAGACAGGAAATTACTATCCTGCGAAGTGTTGAAGAAGGAGGAGGAGGAGAGAAGAGTGGCGAGAGGGGAAGGAACAAGCTGTACACAAACTCTATGGTACATAAGTGACCTGGCATGTCTGTAAGTTCTTGTATCAAAATGACCTAGTTTTTCTGAAATTACAGCCATTAAACCAGGTCTTGAGTCCAGCACGGTTGCCACTGACAACAGAGAAAAGTCGTCATAATACTTACTGTATGGAGTTCTCTATGCGTGTGATGGTGAGGAAGGCTGCTAGGTTGGCGGTGTACGAGGAGATGACGATGAGGGCGAACATCCACCAGAAGCCCATCATCATCCTGGTGGCGAGGGTGGTGTAGGGCACCTCTCCACCTGCGAGGAACAGACCAAGAAACAAAGAGAGGGTTCAAACGCAGAGTTCATCAACACACGGAGGCAACTCTGCGCTGCGAGAGGCAAAAGAAAAAAAGAAAAAGCTGTTGGAACAGCAGAGCACAGACAAAGATTATGTCTGGATTAACAGATCGGGATCTACACGTTGCAGCAGGAAGTGTGAGGAGAAACTGCAGAGGAACGGAATCGCTGTTCTTTTTCAGAAAGACATCAGAGGAGCACATCTTCTCGCTACATCTCTGAGATAATATTTATATATGGAGGTAAAGGTTTCCTCTGAATATGTCTCTGTTTGGGACACGAGTAAAGAAAAAAAGGGGGAAAAAAGACTGCTAGAGCAATAAATTATCAGCGTGATAAATCTGAGCAGGACGTGTAAACACTCGTCGATGCTGCTTGGAGGACGTTATGATGAAAAGCCCAACTTTAAATATAAAAACCTCTTTATCCTCCACGTGTTGTGTTGTAAACAGCTTTTTTTCTGGCCCTGCCCTCTGAAAATCCCATCGTGCCGCAGTAAAAAAGGCCAACCGGTGCAGATTTCTGTCTGCCTGTCTCTCTAACCCCTTGCCCTCCATCCTGTGCGATAACTTGAAGAGAAAATTTGGACTTTTTGTGTTTCCATTCACACACACTTGTCCTAAGCACACATACACACATTTAGGTATACATACCTAATGCACACACACAGAGAGTTGCCCAGAGTACAATGATTGATTTGCAGCCAGTGAGCTCTTCTTCCTCTGCCGCCTTTTATTGAAGCCCGTTAGAAATTAGCCTCATTCATCCTTGTGGCAGGGGATCACCGCGACGCCGACCGACGGGCGCTCTCCCTCGCTCTCACTTCCTCCAGCCCAGACTCAATAATATATGTGACACCCACATAATCCCATGTTCCCTTTATCTCCGCGCCTCTTTCTCCACTGTATTCTTGCCTTTTCTCCATCTTCCTTTCAGGCCCCATCTTTTTTTTTTTTTCTCCCTTCATTGCTTATAGCATTTTATTTAATTCAAATTTTGTTATCTCTCTCTCCCTCCCTCCCTCTCTGTGGGTTTACTTTCTTAGGCCATGTATTTTGCTGTTGACATGAGGTTTCACCACAGGCCCTCAGGCAGAATGATGTGTGGCTGTACACTACATTCAGTTCAAATAATCCCTGCGCATCTTCGTCTGCATCTGATTCTTCCACACATCTATCCTGTTATGCCTTATGCCTTTGTGCTAAATCAGGTGACAACCCGGGTTCTGGTTCATGTTAAAAAAAAAGTGTTGATCTTTAATGAGTATTTTTTCTTGCATAAAAAGTCACACGCAGAGTGCTGTGGCTATGAAATCAATCCTTTTTCGTTTAATCTTTTTTTTATATTTCATTAGGTATGCTGACTGAGACTGACTTTCTCTTTTTTGAAGACAGAACATAAAATGATTAAGATTAAAGTCAAATCCGTGCGAGTAAAAGATACAAAAAGGCAAATTTCAGAAACGGCAATGACTTAGCAAAGATTGATGCCGTCTTTCTCATCTGACTCATTTCACCTTTTTCCTTTGGATTTCTCATTCTGAAAATGTCATTCAGTCTTTGAGAAAGTGTCTGTACACATAGAAAATAGCTGTAAGTATCTGCCTTTGCATCAAATTGTTCTCAGAGAAAGGAAACTGGGTACACACGCTCATCAATCACAACATAATAAATATGGGAAAATAGCATTTTTGATAAAGTTCATGCGGTTAACTATTCATGAGGAAATTACTGCAGTGGGAAGATGAATTGAATCTTTTCCAAGGATGAATGCAACCAGCAGGCACAGATGCCTTTTCGCACAACGTGGGCTGCTAAAATGTCCAAATATATGTCAGACCGTGACTGCAGTATCTTGGACTTCAGTAGCTTCTACAACATGACCTTTGTGAATCATTCCACCTCGCAGAAGGTATTTTGGGATTTTCCGGCTTCATACTGGCAATATCCACGGAGGACCGATTTAGTAACCAGAAAAAAAAGAAACCTAAAACCTATTGTGAAGTCTCAGAACAATTTCATGTTGATTTCTAGCTGCACAAGTTACTTTAATAAAATATTTAATACGGTCGGGAGAATGACTCCGCTGAGGTCCGGCGTCTGGACGTCCCGAAATTTGAAGGGGGCAGACTTTTGTCAGGTTCTTTTAGATGTTTTATAGTTCTCTCAGTCCCTGGACGGTGTCTAAATCAAATCAACCACGGCAGACTTTTTGAAAAGGTCATTTTGTGTGTGTGTGCAAGAGAGAGACACAAGGAGAGAGAGTGGTGACATCTTTGTAAGATACTGTATAAACTTGGATTTATGAAGCTCAATAAAAGTAAGTGAACATTGAGAAGTGGGTTGAAAAGGCCCTTAATATGATTTATCTGAAGACCGGTCTGGCATTGATTTTTTTTAAAGGTGCCCAAATGTCAGAAACTTCTTTATCAGTTTACTATGGACCGAGACATCAGCTCTTAAAATGTTGCTAACATAGTAAAGTGCACGATAATGTATGTGACTGTCAGGCTGTCAGTGTCTGTCTGCGCTCATGTTTGTTAAGGGGAAGCCAGCGCAGTTTTATGGCGCAGTTCTTCTTCTCTCCTTTTAATAACTACTGTTGACCAGTTAGGCCCTGCGGAGTCAACATGACAGAGAGCCTAAATCCTCAGGGGGGAGGGTTGATGCCAAAGGAAGTTGAAAGTCAAAAGCATGTACCCAGTGTGGTGCTGTGTGGTGACTTTGTGCGATCAGTGCTTTAACTTATGTCACATAACATTGTATAACTTTGTGCTGACACGGAGGGGGCTTGATTGATCAGTGTGTAATATGTTTCGTGGTCTATTATAAGCTCTTCCAACAGCAACAATCGGCAATGATCAACAAAACAAATCATTTATTGTTTATTTATTCACTTTTTTAAAAAATTAAAAGGTGCAATATGTAAGAATTTAAGTGCAAAATATATTTATATTATCATCTGTTTTGATCAAATGTTAAAAACATCAATGTATTGTGCTGATGAGATATCTATTGAAGTTAGCATGCTAACTAGCTAGTTCCTGTCTGAGATCCCCTGCTAATCAGAATCCTATCACCATGGTTAACAGAGCTAACTGAGCAAATGGCTAATCACAGTTTTTCTGTTTCTCTGATACGGCATGTTTGGAGTAAGAATCAGACCGGTGTGTTCTTACGACTGTCACACGCCACTGAACTATTAACTGGATAAACTGGGTGTTGTGCTATCAGCCCATCTCTCACAGCGCGGTACACTGCATCATCGGAAGCATCTTTCATACTGTGCACTATCAGAACCATCTCTCTTACAGGGGAACACACTCAGATGGATGTCGACGTCGAGGAGGAATATAGGCAGCCAGCCAATCCCTCAAGTTAGTGAGCAGTCGAGTCATGTGTCATGTCGATGCGTACGGGATGCAGATACCTTTGTTTTTTTTATCTTAAAAAAAACAGGCTTCCCAAGATGGACATGCTCGTTTTATTATAAACGTATATGACTGAGAATCCCTCTAGAGGACGTGCAGCCAACGTACAAATACACAGAACTCACACTGACCTAAACAGCGACCTTGGCACCCTGAAAAGAAATTGCTTTCAGAAATATGATTGGCTGTGACTAAAAGGTGATCAGGTCAGCTGCTCAGTGCAGATAATAAGGTAACCGCCCTTCTGTATGTGTCCCCTCAGTGAAGCTGCCCAGTGCAGGTAACTATACAGAGACTCCTCTCTGTAGGACTCAGAATAAAGGAGCCACTCTTCAAGGCGCTCATCAAGGCACCTTTCAAGTTTTCCAATGGTTGCAATCCTGATAAAAATCAAAAGGTAAGTGAGTGCATGTGTGCATCTGTTTGCATGTGTGTATGTTTATGAATTCCAGAGGAGGCGTAGCTAGCATGAAGCAGCTTTTTGTGGAATGCGAGCTCGGCGGCTTCAAAGGCACCCTGTTGTGTCCCTTTCGATATAGCCCTCCATTCTTACCACCACGCGTCTCCTCGCCTCCCCTCTCATTCTGCGCTGTGTTCCCCCGTAGCTGCGGGGCAAAAAAAAAAAATAATAAAATAAAAGCGTTCCTCTATTTCTTCCTGCTCCTCTCAAAATGATATTCTGAATCAATATTACATGTGCTCGTTTGCAGCTGAAAGTTTGCAAATCAATTTGCCGTGTTTAATATTTTATGTATTTTTCTCAACTTCCAGGTCCCAGTTGGACCGGCTGCTGGCCACCCCACTGGTGAGAAGAACCTAATTGCTGGCTTATTTTCTGTCTGCTTTCTCTGATTGACTGAGAGACTGGATTTCTGGATGCTCAGCTGACTAGGCTCGGCTATGAGACTGACTGACCTGCCGCAGTACGTTGCCAGCCTCTGAGCCGGCCGACGGACCTTATTTTTCTCGTGTCGTGACTCACAGTTCTGCTAATTCTACTCCTCCAGCTTCGCCAACCTATTATCTGATCGACTTAACAGATGGACAATGATCTTTTCAGAGGATTTCAGTTTCTTTTTTCAGTTGTTTATTTCTTCTGAAAGTCCTTTAAAAAACAACAAGTAGATGATCTTGATTTGAGTCATCCATGGAAGCATGTTGCAAAGCCTTTTATCAAACATTTTGACTAACACTGTGTTTGACATTAATATACAGTTTGCATTAAATCTGAGAGCAGCCCTGTAGGGCTATAAAAGCCCACACTCTCCCACTCTTGGCTGCTGAGCGGTTTGGCTAGTAAAAACTGGTAATGGATGGACTAATGGACTCAAACATGATTACACTGACTACAATTATTTTCTGATTTAATTAATAAATTGAAAATAAAAACTGAAATACTTTCAATTCTTTTGTAAGTAACTGATCTTTGTGGTGGGGAGTCAAATGGAATAATGTACAGGAGAAGACAAATTCATTCAGAATATTTCATCAGCACACTTTCACACAAACACGCTAACTCACACCTATGCTCCCCATACAGTTTGTGTGTAGCTGTGCGTACATGACAAATCTGCTCATTTAGGAGGCTGACGAAATATCTAACGAGAACATCAAGTCCTCAGATTTATGAGAGCACCAGATGAGACCCTCATCCCTCAGTCTTAGGACAAACTAATCAGAGAGGAAAGATGATTGGGCAAAAACGTCCTTGATCCTGTGTGTAAGCGTGCAGTAAATCTGATGGGGTGATTCCAGGGCTAGGACATTTTGTCCACAGTGTGTCACGGGGCGCGATGCAGAGCCTTCGCAGTGGTGCTTGTGAGACCTCTCTTATCGAACTGCCCCCCCACCCCCAAGTTTGATGTTTTCTATTGAGCCACAACATGTAGATGAATCACAAGTTTGACGCGCCGTGCTGGTCTTTGAGTCGAGCGTGGACTTGGTTGACAGAGTGTTCTAGGCGTCCTGCGGCAGATGATTGGGTGTCTTGAAACTTTTAGGCAATCGGAGGACGAGATGCTAATTCCTTTTCAATCATATTTTGAGGAATTAAAAAAAAAAAAAAAAACAGCATACTAATTCAGTTGACAAGTTTTATGTGATCATTGTGTTGCATTTGTGGTCTTTCAGTGTGTTCGTCATCATAATGTGTGGATTACCGGTGCTTTGGGGAGGAGAAAGGAAGAGGCAACAAACCGATACATATTGAGTTTTCTCTTGTTTTTCTATTGATTTTGTGCAAATAAACCAAAAAAAAACTTTTTCAGATACTGGTGATCAAAGCTGCAGCTGTCCATATAGGAAAGATTATTACGTTTTTAACTGGTGTGTAAATGGGGTAAAATACACATTTGAGTAAATCCTTTTTTTGTCAAACTGTATGCACGACATTTAACCCTTGTTTCTTTAGAATACATTTGCTGTTTCCAAATATTTTGGTTCTTACTCTGAGGGATGGTATAACAGTGATAAAGTTTGTTCATGAATAGATGTGACAATTCAGTCCTCTGCACTGAGGAGCTGTGGCTCACATGCCACCTTTGGAGGTGTCTTGCACGAGCCTATAAACCTCTTGGTCACGTAACTGTTGGCTGTTCACGCCTGTTCAGTTTAAAAGAGCAGACTTTTTGTGTCTGCGGAGGTTTATCTTCCCCTCTCAGGTAAACACTACACAAAGGAAGATGTGTCTGGCCAAATTGGTGCTGAGGAGCAGCACTGATATTGTGCACGGCATATAGACAACGGCCTCTATACTCCTCACTTCATGCTGTCAGCGTAAACAAGCCCCCTCAGTCACCGGCGCCGTCCTGTACATTGCGCTGTAATGCGGTGAGAGGTGCTTGCGGCGTCCACTTGTGCAGACCTGTGACTGTAATCTCCTCCCACAGCACGACAGCAGCAACACGTTTGAATAATCGATCTCTCTTCCTGCTTTTCCTTTCTCCCACTTCAGACAGTGAGAGGGGTTCACAGTGTCTGTCCACAGGATTCTGGATCCACTTCTATCAAGCGCACCAATCTCTTTATTAAAATGTACAATCCCGCTGCCAACCGCTCTGAGGCTTCTCTCCGAAAAGTTACATCATCACTCTCACTCATTCTTGGATGAAAGAGGACAGGAGCAGTTCATTAGAGCTTTATAAATGAGGAAAGAAGAGTTGGAATATGTTCAGCTGATGTCAGCTCCCGGTTGGAAAACGCTGCAATCTTGCAACAAAATGATGTAACTTTTTTTTTTTTCCTGCTACAATTTGAACAATTTTATTCGCTCATAGCCTTCAAAAGTGTCTAGCTGAAGGACAGTTAGGCTGGAGAGTACAGTAGGCTGACAACAAACAGGCATGTGAAGATCCACCCACAGGTTGATCTCTGTGAGCGGCAGCTGAACACCACAGCTGGCATCACATGTTAACACACTAAGTACAAATCAGGAGTGGAAAACAATAGTGTCAGGATCCTCTTCAAGTCAGATGAAGACCCTGATGAAGACGCACATGGCATCGGCAAGTTAGTCAAAGTCTGTAGCTCTATTTCTGTGCGCTCCAGTGTACTTTGGACTGTATTCATGAAGTTTTCACACTCATCCTTTATCTAGAAGTCCAAATCATCATGATGTAGCCATAACAACGGTCAACCTGGGGTCGACAACTTGCCTTTGATTTTTTTTTTTTTTTTGCTCTGCAGTCCGACCTGTCTGATGTTTCTGCTGCGCTTATGTTATGTGCTGCGTTCATTTGCCAGCATCTCTGATACAGCAAATTCTACCCGACAGCGACATCTCACCAGCTGTCAGACTAATTGCTCGCTTTGGTTAAACTCCAGCTGTCATTTTCTCTAGTCTGTGGCCCCGACAGGTCAAATAAAGTGCTGTATTTATATGAAAGCATCAAACATGCATTTTTAGATGACTGATATACACTTTGAAATAATCTGTTCACTGCCAGGAAGTTAATGTAAATTAGCTTTGTGATTGCTTCTGTAGGGTTTTGGAGTTGGGTGAAGCGGAATATGAATTACAAGCCATGGCGGGAAGCGCGACAGAGTCCTCCCTTTGGCAGGGCCTGCTGTTCCCTTGTTTTATCTGTGTATGTGTTGCTGTGCAGGTTCCTGGTGGATGGAGTTAATCGGTGTACTCGTGTGTGGTTTTAACAGTGATACCAATCACAGTTGTGGTTGACCGCGCTGGCTTCTTCAAAGTAAGAAAATCCTGATGGATCCTGGGAGGGTCAGACAAATGAAGCACGTGCCGCCACAATCAGGCATTCAGTTAACACTGATTTTGCATTTCCTGAGATATCGTTCCTGGTCATGTCAAGTTGTTTTTCATGTGTAATATTGCACTTTTTTAAACATTTTGTAACTCATTGATCCACACAAGAGCTGTTACTGACAGCCACTGACTGTGAGCTATAATAAAATTAGAAGAGTAAAAGAAAAGAAAAAAAGAAGAAGAAGAAAGCGGTTTCATACAGGCGACCAAAGCAATGGTAGATGACAAGAGGCAGCACCAGTGAGATTCTTTCATTCTTCCTCTGCTGAATGCAAACTGCTTTCCTTTATTGGCAGCCTTGCAACTGACACGTTGGATTTGATTTTAATGTCTAAATCCACGCGTTTGATGGAGACATCAGATTCAGATAGTCTTTAATTACATTATTCAGCATCCACACTTAGCGCGTACGTACCAAAAGGGACCGGCAAACAGCTTTTCATGGTCATCAGAATAACAACTTGTTGTGCTTTCACTTGTCTTTGTGCTGTCAGAAGAAAAGAGTCCTACGCGCTCGAACACCGAGGACCTTTGAATCTCCCATTACCGTCGAACAGAAAACATAAGCCCCTCTGAATCATCATGACAAGTTTCACACTCTCTTCTGCCGTCGGAATAATCTCACATAATGTACTTTGCCAATCACGCAGTTTATAAGAACAGCAAGTCTTTTTTTTTTTTTTTTCCTAAAACACTGAAGACGGCTTTTCATGTCACAGAGTTCTGCAAAGATGATTTTTTATTATTTTTTCGCTCAGAACTTCAAAACAAGATAAAGACGTCTCTCAAACTCAAGACGGGAAGCCGTTCGAAAGAAGCAACAGCACCTCGTTAAAGAAACTACTTCTTCATTATCAAAGCCCCGAAAGGTTCCATCAGACATCACAGATAAACATGATCAATCACGCTCCATGACTCGATCACGTGCAGTGCTGCTTTGGCAACTTTGAGTGACAGAGGCAGACAGAAAATAGACGGAATACGGAGTTGAGTTGTTCTGGTGAAGCCACCTTTGGTTGAGAAAAACAAGTTTTCATTTCCCAATCGAAAATCAAAACAGGAGCTCGTTATCTGTGCTTTGGCAACTGCATTAATCTCTGGTATCAGCAATTACGAGTGTAATGTAATTAACACTTTCCAGCATCTCCAGGCAACATAATATGCTTGATTATGATAAAGTGTTTATGCATGGCGCTGATTATATGACACTGTTAGTGATAAGCAGGTTTCTGAACTCATTCAAGCTTTAAAGTTTTAAAGAATAAATGGAAATTTCTCATCCTGGGTTGCTGAACGCGAACACGGCTTGTTCACGCGCGTGTCTGCAAGGATTTAGCACCTGTGTGCTGTCCAGCCAGACACTTTGACATCAACCAGTGGCTTTGTTTTGGAAAAAGATGATTGAATTTGGTTTTACACTGGACATATAACCAGGTCTTCTGTGTGCTCAGGACATACAGATGCTAAAAGGTACCCTCTACATCTGGATGAGACTCCTAGTGATGTGGCAAAAACGTTTGCTCATATATTTGATGCCCTGCCAATGAGACGCGGCTGGTGATACAACATGAGTACTGATGATTTCACATTTTAGGACTCAGGGTGCCAAAGAATCTTTGAATTTTGACTGCATTGGTCTTGATTATCTGACGATCAAAGAACTTTGGTTGGTCACACTATAGGCCGTAGTTTGGTTGCAACTCCTTTTTTTGTTTTTTTGTTTGTTTGTGTGTTTGTTTGACTCTACAAATTCAGAAGCATCACAAAGGCAATGAAACAACAAAGCCAAACACATGCACTTGGCAAAATCCCCACAACCGTACAGTATGTCTGCACCCACTTGTTCATTTGTTTTGAGTGAAATAACAGGGACGGCCGGAAACAGGGATGAAAAAAAAAGAAGTCAGACACGGGAGCCGTTCTATCCAGCAGGTTTTGGCGCACTACATTATTTTATAAGCCAACTCATCTGCATCAAACACATTCACAGTGTTCCTCTGCCTGTCTGCCTCTCTCACTTTGCCTCCTTGCCTCTCTGCACTTCTCACTTCGCTCCTCCACTCCTCTTCCTCCCCCTCTCTCCCCATCCTTGTTGACGTGCTGCAGTTAAAGGTAGCTCCAGACGAGTGCAGCTTTGAAACCAACCGAGCGGTGGGCACATCCAGGAGGGGTTTTTATATGTATGTGGATTTCTTGTAAAGCTTCAAATCTCCACCACTGAGCAGACCCATCCACTGCCTCAGATTATACCCCTCTGCCGTCTGATGACTTGCAGGAATCGTTTTTTTTTTCCTCCTTTTTTTTTTTAACCATCCATTTCTTCTCCAGCACCTCAATCACCCTCGACCGATGGTGTCCCAGTGATTATAAACAACTTGGGGAAGACGCATTAAGGCGTGGGGACCAGGGTGGAGGCGGAAGAAAAAGTGAAAGAATGGGAAAGGGGATGCGGAGGGTGACAAAATGCATGCATCCCTCCCTCCAGCACCTCTCCTGCCTCTTGCTCTTCAATCTCTCCTTTGTACATGTGCCACCTCTAATGCCCCTGGCTATCAGCCAAAGCGAGGAGGGATTTTCCATGTGGTTAGCAGTTTTTTTTTTTTTTTTTTTCCAAGCCAGCGTGGGCCATTATGAGGATGCAGCAGGCCCGTAATGTGGCGGATTTGGAGCTGAGATGCGCGAGGTTTACGATTCGGGAGATGGGCACTAATGGTATCTCCCTTCCCAGCATGCCGTCCGATTTCCTATAAGAAACCTCAGACTATCATCAAAACATGATGGAATGTGGTTCTGACAAACAGCCGCATGGTAAACAAACAGCGTACGGAAGATTTATGTCGGGAAGATGGAATTAAGTGTGGAGGCAAAAGGGTAATGGGGAAGCATAATGGCGCAGTAATGTTCACATTACCCCATTCAGGTTTTGTTTGCCAACATTTCTCAACATTTAATATTCATTAGACAATTAATAACATACTCTATAATATATAGTCTACCTACTCTGAAAGTCCATGTGAGGTTTTTATTATGACCGTGTGAAAGTTAGTCCTCAGCTAATTGCATCTATCTCTCCAACAACAAGAAGACTTGGATAAAGTTCGGCTAATTGTTTGAATGTCATCCAAAATCTTGATTGTGACAGGAGACATCTTGATTACACTCAGCATAACAAACTGCAATCAGTAACTTGGCAACCAGATTTCAAATCAACTCTTCTCAGGCTATTTATTTATTTATTTATTTTTTTCATTTTTACATATTGATTTTTTTTCCAGCCACACGCAGCACTTACGTTTCCCACGCGTGCACACGGGTCTCATATAAAACACATTTTATTTACATATCTATTTCATTTTTGTTATTTGTCAGGGACAATGCGCAATATGTATTCCGTATATTGTGCCTGATATACTGCAGCTAATTCTCCTGTGTGGTCTCTGAGCGGCGCGGAGCTTGACGCGCCGCTCAGAGGCGAGCAGTTTAATTTCTCTGTGTGTGCACATAAGGAGAATAAATCCATATTACATGGTGTATAATTCATTTCCCTTTAGTAGTAAGTGTAACATGTGCTTGAGGAGTGTTGGTATTATGGTAATTGCTTCAATAAAGTTATTAATATTCATGAATGACGTATTAATATTTCATAGTGGCGATGATTCACCTCTGATGTTGACAAATTGCTCTGGGCCTGGTCCTTATTGACATGAACGCTACATGCAGACACCGGTCGGCAGCAGTAGCCACTGAGAGCCACAACACAGTGTGAATAGAAAGCATTTATACAGAGACGCACAAACACTCGCTCAGACATTGACAAACACATGTGCATGTACACTGAAAGACGCTTGAAATATTTACATCTTGTGACATTCGAATAAAGATCACACTACCATGGTAGATTTACATGTAGACCCTGTTTACCCTCATCACATACAATTGTATAAATGTTAGAATCCATAACCGTATTACATATTTATAAACTTATAAACATTATGCTGCAAATAAGGAGGCATCTACTACTGATGATGACATACCTGTAATTTCAATAATCACTTTAATTTGTTTCATGCATATAAAGTACCCTCAGAATGGAAAACAGGAGGAGATCAGAGCAACTAAAAAAAAAAGAAAAAGAGACGCGATATGAGTGTGTGGGAGGAAGAGGGTCAGAGAGAAACAGCCAAAGTGGTGCAGAGACCAAGCCAGAGATAATCTAGATAGTTTAAATAAGGCTTGTGTGTGTGTGTGTGTGTGTGTGTGTGTGTGTGTGTGTGGATATCCAAGTGTTTGATCTGGTTTTATGCTGGGTAAACATGCCACATCATTACTGCAGGACACAGATGTTACACTTCTCGGAAGAACCCTTGTCCAATCTGTCAGTCACCTGCGCCCTCCGGACCCTCCTTCAAAACACCAAACTGAACACAGACACAAGCTGAATGTCTGCGAACATGAGCAGGCCAGCGTTGTGTGAACACATGCGTCTTTACGAGCGACTACATCGTTCATCAATCTCAGAAAAGGGTGAGAAAAACAGCAAATGGGTGACGTGGCTCGAGATGCACTTTCTTTGGATTCCGGAAAAATATTTGGGGAAATAAAAAGATAACGTCCTGATATCATCTGTTTACATGATTGTAATGAGAATCAGAAGTAATCAAAAAATGTAAACTCGGGAGTTCGAAATGAAAAACTACTACTAACTAAACAAAACAGTTCCATTACGCAGACGCAGTGCTTATGATATGAAATGGAAGATAACAGTAATTGTAAAAGTTGGAAAAGTTACAATTTTACTCCGTTGCGACTTCTCTTTGGTAATTAAAAATCTAAATGAAACCCTGACTGTTTCAGTGCAGAACTTTATATTTAATACTTTTGTATTTGTTGTTGCTGCTTTCTTGGCAAAAGTTACCTCAAGCACAACAGTGAGAAGATTAACAGTACGCCACAACCGACAAATACAATATTTTGTAGGAAACTTGCTCGGTCTCTTCCATCACTCAGGAGACCAGAGGACGACTTCCCTTCTGGATATTTTTGCATAATGAGTCTTGAACTCTAATCTTTGCAGCGCTGACATGTTCAGAACATGAACACAAGAGTTCAACATGTGTAATATGAAGAGGAGTTTCAACATGAAAAAAAAAAAAAAAAAAAAGATATTCAAATTGTACAGAATCGCCCTCAGGGGAGGACGCTGGAATGGGATTAGTCTTCAGTGCGGCTAGCTTGTGGAAGTCGGCTCACTTTCACAAAAAGGGAGCAAATTAAAAGATTGAAATGCAAATGATTCCCTACTTAGCCGCGCTCCGGAGCGTGCTCGCCATGCAGATATCAGCCATGTCTGCGTGTGAGCAGAGTCGGGAGAGACTCTTTGTGCTTACGTCTACACATTGTACGTGCGTCTGCGTGTTCAGGGGAAAGAGATAACACTTCACATATTTTCATTTCAACCTTGTTGTGCCTATGGAAGATATTGCAGCTCTTGTTTTTCGTCACTGAAAATTTTAATTGCAAAAGGCCAACTCCATAAATGTTTCTGACAGTTTGGGTCTCCCTCTCTCTGCTGCTTTCTCTCTCTCCTGCGTGCTGTGAAATCTTGCTTGTAATGACAGTATTTTGGATAAAAAGAACTACATGGTGAAAGTCACTGGTGAACAGACAACAGCACACTGGGCCCGAACAACCGCTCTTACTCATCCTCCCGCCACAAACCCCCTCCAGTAATTGAAGCCATTAGACAACTGAGTGCCTTCACTCAGAACCAAAGACAATCTCCTGTCACAGTTAAATTTGACACTGAACTTAGGTTTGACGCGTCCACCATGTTTCCTTTTGAGAGATGCTACAGTGTCTTGTGCTGGTGGTTTGCAGCCATTTGTGGGGAGTTGTGGCCAAACATGTAGCCCAAGAGGGAATGCCTTAATGGCCATTATAAGCTGATTTGATTGCTGTCTGGGTGCCAAGTTATAGCCTTAATATGTATAATGGCTTCTTTTAATATCAGTGAGAAAGCTGGGTGTCCAAAACAAGCGTATTATTCTCTTTAAAAGGTCCCATATTATGCTCATTAGTCTACTAAAAATGGTAACATGCTTAATTAGTCAAAAATACATATTTTGTTCTTATATTGTCAAACATAGCAGTGCCTCTATTCATCCTCGGTCTGTATTCTCTGTTTTAGTGCCTGTCTATTTAAGGCCCCCCTCCCAAAAATCCCAGTCTGCTCTGACTGGTCAGCTTTCACAGGCCTGAGAAGGCACCGCCCACCACGTTTCCACATCAACTCTGTTGTTTTTGTAACCTCGGCTGAGCCAGGGGTATTGTTGAGAGCGGTGACTGTATAGTTACCAACATGGAGGTGCTGGTGGCTCGTTTCTGAATACGGGCAGCACATTTCTCCGCAGCACTTTGATTTAGCAGCTTTAGCAGCATGTATAAATCACTGAAACCTGCTCGATAATCAAAAAAAGTTACTTTCAACAATATGAGACCATTAAAGAAGAAATTGCTAAATAAAAAATCACAACAGTATTTTCTACAGTTTTGCTCAATTTTTGGTCATTCGGCACTTTTAAAAATTTTTTCCGCCGGAAAACTCAACCACACTTTCTCTCTCTCACACACACATACACACACACACAAACTTCCTTGTGTGCTTGTGCATCTGCCCTTTAGGGACACTCTGACCAACTTGCTGCATCATCGCTTGTAAACATTCATTAAAACCAGCTGCCTTTTGGCCTTCGAGAGCTTTTCCCCATTCCTTGGAATGAATGAAGTTAGGGCAGAAGTTCCAGACTGCACCGGGCCAAGTGTGGAGACCGGCGATAAACCTGGCCTTATTCTGTTTGTTTGTCTGTGTGTGTGTGTGTGTGTGTGTGTGTGTGTGCACATGGCTTTAGTGTGGTAACTCCCTAATGCCCTCCCAGAATAGCTTGGGTAAGAGCGCTGCTCTGAATGTGTACGTCAGTGTGAGGCTGAGCGTGTGTCCCATATGCAAAAATTTCTTGACATTGGACTTATTACAGAAACACTCATTTCTCCTCTTCTCTCCTCCATTTCTCCAAGCCTCATCAGCACTTTTGCCTCCTGTTCACAGTTGAAAGGAACATAAAAACGTTGGAGTCAGCAAAAATTTCTTTGAGCTTATTTACAGGCTGTGTTTCCTTGCTCGCCTCCTATACACAGATCAATACAATCTGTGTATAGTATAAGGGTTACAACAGCCAACGGGAAGTCAAGGCCTTGTGCGAGCATGTTCGGATTCATGTGTATTTGGCAATTTTGTATTTCTGCATGCGTATTTCTAAAAAGGGCAAAAGTAAGGGCTTTTTCTTGCAGAAAGAGAGAGAATTTCACACACCAGTGTGCAGCCAATCCATAATAGCCGAAGGTTGTTAGAAAAGTGGTGATGGATGAAGTTATTTATTAATATTTCACCCTAATAGTCTTCACGGTAGAACGGGAAACATTTGTAACGGTAAACTATGTGTTGGATTTTCAGTTACGGCCCGTTCTGTTAGGCACGAAGGCTCAAATATTCACAAATCTATTTTTTCTTAAAAGTTATAAAGTTATATAAGATAAGTAAAAACAAGTTAGACAAAAGCTATTCCAACTGTTGTGGGTGTCTGAAACCCACCGTGACAACGAAGCTTCCTTATTAAAAACTCACACATACTGCAGCAAACAAACAGAGACAACACAGAGCCAGTCAGATCTGATCCGGGGCTCTCTGATCTCTCTTGCATTTTCTCACCAGAAACCCCACACAGTGGCACATGTGTGTGTCCACCACACACACACACACACACACACACACACACACACACACACACACACAGAAGCAGTGAATTCAGCTAGCAGCTACAGCACCGTGGTATCACTTAAGGTGACTGTATGCATACTGTGTCTTGTTCTATCAAACCAATAAGACGGCGGCTGCCTCTCTGAGTGCAACTTCTGACAGATGGCTCTCTCAGCAATTTTCCCTTGACTAGGGCAATCTGTGTGTGCATCTTCCTGTGCACACACACTCTAAGCTCTTTCGCTTGATAGTGATTGCGTTTGAGTTGCTCATATTCAATTTTAACACTGTCATTCTCAATATTTCACACCTCGCTGACCTACACGCCCCCCTCCGTCACTCCTCTCCGCAAGCTCGTCTTGCTCTCCCCCCCCCCCCACTTTTCTCAAGGGCAGCTCGTCCGCACTCACTGTGGAAATTTAAGCAGATCTACAACCTCTCAGTTTCCCCTTTAATTAACCATTAAGTCTCAGACGCCAGATTGTGCGCATCTGCTGCGTTTGTCTAAAAGTTTTGGTTTGTTCGTGTCTTTTCACTTTCACATGAAAAACACAGACGCGACGAAAAATCTTTCAGAGAAAAGGCGTTCGAACTGGCCCTGTGTCTTTAGGTCAGGGTGTCAGTTTACGGCTCTTTAAAGGTACCCCGTATAATTTTATAGGTTTGTATGTCTTGTTTACCACAACAGGCATAAGAATGAATGTATGATGTATTTCTTGACACATCATCCACCTAAGTTAACCTTCTCTCACGTTGTTTTTGGCTCTGATTTAGGATTTTCCATTTTTCTTAACATATAATTAATAATGGATGATGGATTAATCATTAATAAGTGAAGAAATACACATCTTTGTCTCTATTATAATAATAATAATATCTATAGGTATCATTCAAACAGTCCTAATGACACGATAGTTATGTGAAACTTTAATTCATTAAAATAATTCAAAATAAAACAATAGGGCTCTTTTATTATCATTGCATGTTACCATTGTTGGAAATGTACCTTCATGATTTAACACCGTCATCACCAACACCATCATGATAGCTAGACTTGCATCGAGCATTGTCCTCTTTCAAAGTGCAGTTCTTGCATGCTGGACAACAATTTGGCGCTCTTCATCCTGCTCAACCATTTCCCAGTGACCACCTCTTTCATTGGTGCACCAGTAGTTTTAAAGTTCACCCTTTTGTGGTATACAAGTTGTAAGAAAAATGGTAAGCTAAACATCTTTTATTGGTTAAATCTGACGTTCCGCTCACTGACTTTGCTTCTGTTTCACTGTCGTTTTGACACTGAATAGTTTTGTCAGATATGAATTATGTGCACAGCTTTAATGGTATTGATCATGGGAACTCGGCAATTAATGTTCAGATCAGCTAAAAGTGACCCAGGTTGCTTTTGAGTGCATAATTGCATTTTGCCTCATTTGATTAGGCTGTGAAGTGGTCCTCATCTCCAGAGAACACAGAGGTAAATGTGAAAAAGAACGTAGCTGGGCAGGACCTCAGAGAATAGTGTGAACAGGTGCTCTCGCTGTTGCTCTTTCTCTGTTCTTGTGAATCCCACGCTTCTAAAACACTATTTTTAATGTTGTGTATTCAGTTATTTTACTGTGGACCGATAACACGCAATTTGCAATGCCTTCAGCCACCCTTTCCCACCTTGGAAACTGATGCTTTCCCTGAAACAAATGCAACTTGAGCAACTTGAGTGCTGGTGAGCACACACACACACTCTTTTGCATGGTGCTGCACATTGTTATAATGGTCAAATCCCACTTAAACACGTTAAGATGGCAGGTTTGTGTGCAATGGGAATGTGTACATGTGTCAACTGACTGCAGTAGACACCCAGGTGAACTGTGCAAAGTGATGTTTCGTTATCAACATCCGGTGGTGGCGCATAAATAAGGAAGGTATTTGGGAGGCGGTCTGCTGAAATGTCAGTGACGTACAACGTAATGCTTCAGATAAAAATCACAGGTGGGCCGCTCTGCCTGCTGGAAGTTTGAACTGGGTCAACAGGTGATTTTAAGCAGGTTGACCCATGTTTGAAAGACCTGTGTAGACCTGCTAACTTTGGTGGAAAAGTGGCATTAGCGTCACACAACCACAAATAACACTGTTCCAACGCTCTAAGACTAACTTTGCTTCTACCTTTGATTCAATTGGGAAAACATTCTGTTCATAATATTCCATCACTTTCCCCTCAAGATCTAATGTGTTCCTTTTAGCCCTGCAGCGAAAAATGGCAAAATAAAGCTGTTTATTATCTTACACTTTAGTTGCCGCGGTAAAAGGAGCAAAGAACAAAACAGCCATGAGAATGACTTAATTAACGTAATTACAAACTTCATGTAGTCTAGCGGCAGATCTAGTGTGAGTGGAGCACAAAGTTTTTATTCAACAACACCATAACAAAATTAGTTGGCTGATGACAAAACTATTCTTTGAATTAGGCTATGATTGGATATTCTAGTTTTAGCCCCCCTATAATCAGAAAGAAAAACATCCTGTCACACACACGGAGGCTGAGTGAAATACAGTGATCTATCATTTCGATCAAATACAACCAGCTGCATACAGATGTATCGGCTAGATGAGAAGATAAGACTGTTAAACACAAGAAATAAACTTTGAAGTGGTACTCCTGTTGCAAAGTCAACTACACCGTTTCCATTTCCTTCCAAGTATCAATTACAACAACACAGAACAATATGTGTTTATTCTTTTAGTCTAAAATGGAGGCATGAAAGCAGATACAAATGGCGTCAGGCTGCCAGACTCAGCCTTCATTTTCCCTGGAGATTTTGTGCCAGGTGGCAGACTGAATTGCTTTGGATGTCACTTTGACACGTAGCACCTACTGTAACACAGTTGTTGTAGATCAAGTAAACCACTCTCTCTCAAAAAAAAAAAGAAGAAAAAAAAACTCACTGATGGCAGCGTGCATGCCGTAGGTCTCTGTTCTCTGCCAACTAAAAAAACTGCTGGAGGAACATGAGAAAGCCCTTTAGGTGTACATTTGGCATCCAAATTGCCTGAATCCCAATACGATCAGACAAGGGATGTGCCAGAACAAGTCCGATCCACAGAGGCCCCACCTCACAACCGCAGGACTCAAAGGGTCCACTGCCAAAACCTTGATGCCAGACACACAGGGCACTCCCACAGGACCTGGGTCTATGCCTCGATAACTCAGAGATAAGTCCAATTCATGACGGGGCCTCCACGGAGCGGACGTGTCCTGCACCTTCTGGACTGGGATATGGGCGACTTTAGCATTTGGATTTACAGATACCAACCTAATCTCACTCAAGATGGAGACTCTTTTTCACAACAGAAACTTCCTGTGTCTGCACATCGCACGGACTGACTTACACACAAGCCAGCTGCAACTCTCTGATCCCATTCAGGCTCGTCAGGCGGGAGGCAAGTGATGTTATTCCTTATTTGCATTTGAATCACATGTTGCGTCTGTCAGTGTGACCCCTCTGAACCCCACAACACTGATGTAATGAGCTTCAACAAAATGTTTTTTTTCATGTGTTCTGGTTTATTCCAGCCCACAACATTGTTTCCTGCCCTCTATTACCAGCTCACTGCCCCCTTTGTCCTCTCTGTAGCTTGTAGTGTATTTATTTCCAGTCGTAACACCGGCTAACACGTTAGTTTGGCCACTGTGAAAGCTTGAGCTATGCCATCTTTCGTTACAGCCTTCTGTATGATCATAGTCCTGCCTCAGCAGCCCCTGTAATGACTGACAGAGCACTAACAAGGTGTCTAACAAGGTGTGCAGCACTCCACTCTCCCACTGTTTTATCTCTTTTGACTGACTTATCTACTATTCCTCCTTTTTTGTGCTTTCTTCTTCCATCTGGCTGAGCTGTTTGGGAGTTTTGCTGGGGGGTGGCAGAGCCGGGGATTGCCTTGTTAACATAAATGATCACATAAATCTCGCAATTATCTGGATTCACTGAGGGTTATTGAGGGAAATCAGGGCCTCGTTCGCTGCCATGACTTTTTGCAGTTGAACAAAAGGAACCAGTAAATCTATCCTTTGTCTTACTGTCTTTCTGACGATTACTAGTTGTATCTTTCTCCTTGTATTATTGATCCTGAGTCAGTAAAACTCCAAAGACTTAAATTGAGTTTTCATTACATTACAAGTGTTTTTGTTACACTCTTTCAGGTCTGCTCTTGACAGATATCCCCAAAACAATGTATACATCAACTTAAAACTATTAGAAAAAGTGACCGTGAGTGCAACGTCTTTCAGGAGACATTTCAATCTGTTGTTTGTTCCAGCTGCATTCTCCTCAGTGCCTGACCTTTATCGAACATTCACAGGGAAATAAACATAATTCACTCGGTCTGTTTATTCGAGGCCGTTAACAGCAGAGAGTCCAAAATAAATATGCTTGTATTACAATCAAGCCGCCCCTTCTGATTACTGTCCCCTGCTTGCTGCAGCTTTTTCGCCGACTCCCTGGTGAACGAATCTTGGTGGAAAGAGATCAGCCAATTTCAAGTGTGCTTCTGGGCCACTCTGACAGAGCTGTATTTCATGGGGAGGTATAAATCTTTAGTCGTGGCATTACTATAATCAGTTTATTTGAAACTCACGCAACGATATGTTATATATGTTTCTAATGTTTGCTGCGTAGGTCTCTGTTTGTGGTCTCCGGATGAATGTGACATTTACTTGAGTGAGGAACAGCAGGAGATGTTTTGCCCGGGCAACATAAACAGCATGATTAAAACATTTGATGTAGATAGAGCGAGAAAGTGTGTGAGAGAGCGCTAACAGCATGTGAGTGTCAACATATACATTACACCCAGACATGCATTCCACATGCATGCTGGGTAAATATGAAACACGTATTTCAGCTGGTGGCTGCAGCTTCCCGGCTCCACCAGCGGGGGAGAGGCAGGGCAATTAAAGCTGAGGGCCAAATCTTTTGCCCCACATGACGACAAGGAAAAACGCAGACAGGAGGCTCATTTTCATTTACTGCTGAATGTGCGTCTTTGTGCAGTGACTGCGACTGTTGAATATCACTTTGTCATGAATCCGTAATGTTCACTGTTATATATACTAGCAGGCGCAGAGATCCACTGAAAGCACCCAAAACCCTTCCTTTGAGTCTCAAATATCCACATCCTCTCGAATTTAGGATCATTTTTGACAATTCTGCTGACAAATTATGGACTGTGGTTATTGGGGGGGCAGAGGTAGAGGGAGTATTCAGATCCTTTCCTTAGAGGGGTGCAACCTGCATTCCTGTATTAACAGTAAAATACCTGAAAGGCGTTGCACGTAGCGACAAATGATCACCCGACTCCGCAGCTCTCTCCAGCTCTATAGCAGCATTTTAACAAATTCTTTGGCCCACAACATAACTGTTTTGCTTCCCTTTCACAGCTATCATAGCATAATTTTCTGCCACAGCAGGAAGCTGATTTTGGCGAATAGCTTGAAATAAACCCTGCATATGCTTAACTGCATAATACTAAGTGCCAGATGGATAAATTTAGTCTATTTGTCTGGCTTGAGCACAAATACTGAGTGTTTAGCAGCTGAAAAGCAAACATTTCCCTCAGGAAGTGGTGAAGACCTAAGCTGAGCTAAAAGGAGACTGGAAATTGGACTTAAATGGTAACGTTGCTGATTTTCAACCAGCTTTTGTATCACCACAATGTTGGTAGTATATACAAAAATACGTTAAAATTTTCTGCATTTTGCCAGCACACAGAGCTCCACCACTCTTTTGCCGGTGTTGTCTTCCAGATGATGCAAAATGCACAAAGGGTCAAACTGTGGAAACTTGGCAGTGCTGATAAAATATAAACCAAGAAATTTTGATACTATGCTGCCAATTTCTCACCTAAAATGTTCAGGGAATCATCTATTAGCAGACTGTTTCGCTGCAAAAGTGAAAGATTGTGAGCCAGACATGGTCGCCACATTGTTCCTATACTGTGAAAAAAAACAGAGGCTTGAAAAACTCGACAGCACTGATTTTTTACAAGCTGGCTGCCATACTGTTTCCTGGTCAAAATAAATGACCAGGTAAAAAAAACAAAACAAAAAAAAAAACTCTGAGGTAAAACAAAGCACAATCTAACTCGCAATATGTCACCCGTTAGCAGGAGTGTTTATTGGTCTGGTGCGGTACTGTGTATTCTGGTTGTTGTAAGCTTTCTACCTTTAAAGCTGTTGAGAATACCACAGCCCTTTTCCAATGTTGTTCTCTTGTCATGTCGCACCAACTTAAAAAAAAATACTTCCAGCAGTGAAGCACTACTTTAAACTATAAGGACACAAACATGTATTCCAAATGAATGCTAACTGTTATCTGCAGCATAGATGTGTAAATACAGCAAGGTTTGCTAACAATTTCTCCCAATTAACTTAAAGGTCATTATTTTGTTGTCCACCTGTGGCAGCTGCCCCTCGAGAAACAGTTAGGGCAAGATTAAATACAAGTACATTACATAAAGTACAAAATTCTGGTTCATTTTAAATGAAGTGCAGAGGCTTTTTTCAGCAAAAAGCAAAAAGCATAGATGTCAAAAGATCTCATTAAGCAGAAAGCCTTTACCCATATTATATCATATTGTATTTATGTCAGCAGCATTAATGTTGTAGCTGGTCGAGATGTGGCCAAGTGTATCTGCTTTACAAATATACTGCTTGGTTGTTCAATCCGTAAGAATGCTTCATACAGGTAAATTACAATGTTACAATGTGTACTTACAGAACACGCCGCGTGTGTTTCACTTAGCAATGGGGTTACGGTGGCTGGATGGACAGTTTGCATGGAGGGCTGAGTGGGGTGAGAGCAGTTTTGAATGCGGATGTTGCTGAACTAGAAAACAGCTGGACCTCATTATGTGCGAGCGAGTAACAAAGTAGTGGACGGAGGGAGGGCAAGTGGAGAAGGCAGGGAGAGGAAAGGAGGCAACTGTGACTGAAACAAGAGAGCACACAGTGGAAGAGAGACGTGCGTTTAATGGAGCTGCTGAGGGACGGTGTCTTTTCGCTGTGGCACGTCTCTCTATAGCCCTTGGTGAGACTGTGTGAGGGGGAGAGAAGAAGAAAGGAGGGAGGATAGATGGAGAGATGGAGGGGCACAGTCAGGAGGGAGGCGCGTCCTAAAGTTGGGTCCACTTCACAGCGGCAGAACAGAGTCGTTAGAGAGGGATAATGGATTAGAGGAAGTCGCACAGAGGCGAAGAGAGGGGGAAAAAGGAGAAGAAGAGAGCACGAAAATGATGATAACGTTGGATTCCCAGCAGCATGGCACAGCAGAAACAGAGATAATGATGGAGGGAGAGGCGCGTAGAGAGAAGCGCCAGCGAGAGGGAGAGAGAGAGAGAGAGAGAGAGACGGGGAGTGCTGAATGTGAACGCACCTCACATCGAGAAAACTCAGCGGTAAGTGGAAAAGGAACTGGAAAGATGGAGGGAAGGAGGGATGAAACACAAGAGGAGGAGGGGACAGGAAGCCAACACAGAAACAATCTGGGGTTTTCTATACGGTGCTCAAACAAGGCTGTGAAAAGGAAAACACACACATTTGCTCACCCATATAGATGCATAGACGCACAGCGAGGGGCAAAAAGGGAGGTGCAGCGTGTGTGAGAGGGAAATAAAAGAAAGGGGGGAAGAGAGAGGGAGAAAGATATTCGGTGCAGCAGATGGAGAAATGAAAGTGTTGATTATGGCCTATGGCTCTCCCTGTGTGTTTGTGTTGGTCTGTCTGTGAGATTCTCTCATACAGTGAAAACAGCTCATTCACAGTGTGCGTATGCCTGCGACTGTGTGTGCATTTCCCACAAAGTTTGCTCTAATTGAGAGACGGCAGCACTCACGCTGACTGTGGGGCTGCACGCTAAGATAACACACGCATTCTGCACACACACACACACACACTCCCACCCACGAAAACACAGTCTGTTTCTCCGCGGTGTCTTCCCTCTCCCCCACTGGTTGGGACATTAATTAGGGGAGAACACACCAGAAAGACAGAAAAAGAGGCTGCGAGAGGGATTTTTTTTGAAAGACAAATATTCAGCGTGACACCAGAGTTTTGCTTTTGACTGCTCTGCTTTGGCTCAACACGTCGGCTAGCAGAACTTAGGGAGTCGGAACGGGAAGGCGGAGGAAGTGAAGAGACGGCGAGATGGATGAAGGGAGATGGTGAGGTATCAATACAGGAAGTGAGATGAAGAAAGAGGGTTACGCGTCCGTCCTTACACTCTGTCTCTCCTAGTTTAATTTTGCCCTCTGACTTGCACAACAGCATCATCCTCACTCCTACACAGGTTGCACATCGGCAGAGACGCCTTCTTCGGATGCCAGCTTCTGTCGGCTGTTTGAACATTTCAATTACAGACGAGTTCACAGTCTGTCTGATAACTGTGACCACTTCAGCTTTCTCCTCACTTGGAGACTGTGGCTTTGCACCAAAAATAAAATAAATGAATACATTTCTAGAAACACCAAGAAAGAACTTTCACAGATAGTGTCCAAATATAATCCGTTGCAGATGCTCCCCGGTGGCAGAACCTGACCACCCAAGCAACACCTGCAGGCACTTCAGATCCGGAGCTTCCCTTTTTAAACTGGCCCCAAAAACCTCCCTCTGTAGCCTGATTAGCAAATTATCTTTGAACTGCTTTTTTTTTTTTTTTTTTTTTTTTTACTATTTCTTGACTTCTTGGTGTTTTATCTGTCTTTCTTTCTTCTTTCTCAGAATTAGTTTTTTTTTTTTTTTTCCCCAGCACTTTGAGGTTTTCTTTTAATGAAATGGATCAGAAATTAATTGCATCATTACTACATTTGCTTTGGCCGTTCAATGGAATCCTCCAGACGACTCAAACGCAGTAACAAAATGGTCACTTTAATTTGCCTTCGGTTTTTTTGTTCTGTCTCCAATATCCATAGAAAATTATGTTTAATCCACTTTATGGACTCTAATTTGAACAGCATTATCGTCCTCCGCAATGAAAAACACTTTCATGCGGCGCCATGTATGAATGTGTCTGTCGTCTGAAGGCTGCTTTTTTGCTTTCAAGCATTTTCTGCTTTTGCTGCTGCTCAAGCTTGTTGAAACTTGCGTCTGAGGTACTGCAACTTTCTCCAGACTGCACTCCCTACAACTGCTGCAGGTCTTGTTTTCCTTCTTCCTGGGCTCCTTGCATGGCACCCTCACTCCCGCTGACAGCCCTGCGGTGGCTCATTTCAAATCCACAAACCTGGCATACAAGGCTGCAAATGAGTGCGCATTCCCATCTCCTCCAGGCCGCGGTCTGTCCAGGCTCTGCATACCAGCCCAGTCAATGCCCTGCACTTTGATAATGTTGTGTGCTTGGCTCTCCTAATAATGTGACCTGGTAATCACTCATCCCAGCCTCGACTCTCCTCCCCTCCTGGCTCTGAAAAATATTGGAATGACCTTCTCACCTCAGCTGGGGCCAAAGTGTAACCAACTGCAGCTGAAAATTAATCTCCTTAGGAAACATTTCACATCCTCTTTAAATCACATCCACTCACCGCTCCCCTCTGCACACACTACTTACATACTTCATCCTGTCTCCAGCCCTTATTTAAACTCTTGTGTGATCAACTGCACAATATGTTCCCCATATTACCGCCTCTCTGACTGTCTGGGTTCACTGCAGATTTACCCACATCAAATTTGTGTCGGCGTCAATGGAGAGACGCTGTCTGCTTTCAAAAGAAAACCAAAAACCGCAATCAAGGTCTGAACAACAACCAGGACAGATGTGTGCTACTACATGGTCTGTCCCATTTTCCACCTCATCTGCATGCGTGTGAGTCAAAGTTCTGCAGTCTGTATCAAAGACTGCATAACACAGGTTTCTGAAGAGTCATTGTGAAGTTAAGTGCGGTGGCTCAAAGTGCCCATGCCTTCAACTAATGCATAACTTTAAGCCTGATACTGTATTTTAGACAGTTTGTGCAAGTGAGTTATTTGTATATTCACGCCCCAGAAACCAAAATCACTTTTTGACCCAGGCTTTTAACACATATATCGTTGCGGTATATAATTTCTGGAGCTTGCCTCAAGTTGCACTTTCTGGTTTTCTTGGCTTCCTTGCTCTTTTTCTCCTGGCGGCTGCTTGTTTGGTGATACACAGCAGGAACAGCGTCTGCTACAGGTAAGTGCTACATTTGATTTTCCACTGCTTGTTTATTTATACTTTGCACCAAAGACAACTTGACCCTACACTTCTCTCCCTCGGTGTGGTTTATTGCTCCTCAAAGTGCAGACAACTTTTTTTTCACAGCGGGGTGATGTGCTGTGTGACCTCGTTCTGATGGAGTGCCTTTCACATCCTTTACCTGATGGTTGCTTGTAAAGTTAGTGCTGTATAAATTTATGTTCAATCTCCTCTTCTGACACTCAAAGATTGGAGGTAAATAATAAGAGCATTTTGTCAATATTAGGTTACTAAATGTGGATGTGGGACTTTTTACTTTTTATTTATTACTGCTACAGATCCTCAAATTTTTTATTAGATCAACTCTGTGATGTTTTTTTCTTTTGCGGTCAAAGTTGCTCTTTGAGGTGCTTCTGTTTCATGAGACATTGTTTTATTGTTGAATAATAAAAAAACAAATCCTACATTTGCACTCTGGCTTTGATGTAGCAGTTCACAAAATACAGAACCAACCAGCAAATGCTGTCAGATGAAGTTCTTCCCTTTGTGTCTCTTTATCTCCTAACCTCCCTCCTGCCTTCCTCCCTGTTTGTCTCTCTCGCTCTCCTTGAGACCAATTACACATAATTTATGGAGTACAAGAAGTGCAGACATTTTCCCACTATTCCCGTTCCCTCTCTTGCTCCCTTTATGTGACCCTCCCTCCACTGGCACAACACACACACACACACACACACACACACACACACACACACACACACAAGCACACACGTTCATGTCAATATTGCCAACAGGGTACTATATTTCTCCACTATCTAAGCGAGGACCACTGTATCTGGTCATTTTGAAAAAAACAAACAAAACAAAATATAATAGCAAAGCTTCTTTTAAGGTATTTTCCCACAATGTTACTTATGATGAGTTCTTTTAGCGTTTTTAAAGAAATTGCCAAGAGGAGACTTCCACATACTGCATTGCAGCTGTCTCTGCCCATTCTTTCACCTAATGATAGTTTGTTTACTAAAGGGATTTCATTTGTTTCTTGTTGTTAATACCTTTGATAGCATCAATATTTAAACATATCTCTGTAATACTGATATTACCACAATCAATCGCACACACCTGCACTCAGTGATGTAAACAGACAGTTAACTGGCTGGTGCTTTGGCCCTGATGAGCAAGAGGAAAGAAGTGTGTAGGTAGGAAAAGGAAAGTGGGGTGTACTCAGAGAGAGAGTAAGGGAGAAGGATAAATAGAGGAAGGAGAAAGGGATGGTTAAGAGAAAGGACAAAAGGACACAAAACAAGAGATGGAAGGAAGGAAAATGGAAGTATAAAAAAGGGAAGTGGATAGAAACAAATTGTCAAAGGTAGAGACAGGAGAAAGAAAGAAATTGTCAAAGGTAGGGAAAGGAGAAAGAAAGAAATTGTCAAAGGTAGGGAAAGGAGAAAGAAAAGGGAGGAGAGACTTCGGTGTAATCCCTTTGCACCACCCTCATTCTCCTTTTCACAGTCTCAAAGTGTTCCAGCCAAAAGCAAAGTTTTGGTGTCATGTTGGAGTATTCTCTGCCATCACTCCCTCCTGCTGTGGGAATGTGTGTGTTTGCATCTGAATCAATTTTCCCCACAGGGAATATTTCAGGGTGAAGCACAAAGGTCTGGGACATCATACAGGTGCTGCTGCAAGAAGACTGCTGTATGAATATTCAGTGTACATGTAAGTGTGTGTGTGTGTGTGTGTGTGTGTGTGTGTGTGTGTTCCCTTTCAGCTCACTATGGGATTAGCCCCCCCTGAGTATTCAAAGAAGCATTTACTCCATTAAGGTAACCCAAAGATGCTGGCAGTCATAACATATGTGTCAAGGCCGTCCACCCTCAAGTATCACTTGTCATTCAAGCCAAGCCCACCAGCTGAAAGAACTCAGGATGGAACGGACACCTCCAGTACCGCCCCTTCGCTCTCTGCGACGCGTGGGCTTGGAGCTCAGTTTGTGCATTCCAGCCAAGTGTTGAAGAGGCTCAGTTCAAGTGTTGGTCTTTTCAATGCCACACTCCAAGTCTCAAAAACCACTCACAAACACTTTGTGGAAGTAAATGTTTGTTCACTGACGCATCCAGGCACACAGCCGAGGGTGCAGCGGGTACAATTTTTCATTAGGAAAAAACAAACACAACGTTTATAAAAAACACTGCCCTTTACTGGAGTGTAACAAACATCAGACAATATGACCACGGCAGTCTGTAACAACCGTCAGGGACACCTACATTCTGACAGATACACTCTCTGGCACGCAATGAGATATTCTGGAGCCATGCTCACCTCCTCTCTGCCCTGGTGAACAGGACTCTCTTTCCCTGCAGCTCGCCCTATGGGCCTGGCTTGGAGTAGGAAAGCCCCTTTCAGTGTTCATTTAGTTCAATTCTGTCCATTACGCTGGACGGAATTGCCAAAAATAAGTCATTTTCTTCTATCAGGGTGCACTTGGCTGCTATTTCTGCTTTGTAGGTTTTGAAGGTAATACGACAGGCCGGCGTTCCGTGGTTGGTCACTGTATGAAAGGTGCACCGAGTCACCGACTCAAATCCAGGGATGGGGATTCAACTGTAGTTCTGCAGGCCCGCACCAGCCATCTGTTTCAGGTTTATGTCAACACATATACATGAAAATGCGACCTCTAAATGTGACCTTGCTTTTGTCTTCAGCCACTGCCTCACTTTACCTGTGAGTGATATTCACACTCTCATCCCTGGGAACCCTCGGGGGTGACCTTGGAGACTAATGCTGCTTGCTCAGCAGTGGACGAATCAGGTTTTTCTTATTTTGTGCAAAGTTTGCGCTCTGTAATTTATGTGTAACAAAGGCCTTTGGGAAGCAGGACAATTTGTTTGATACCTAGGATAGCTCAGCGAGGATGAGCTCAAGACCTTTTCAATGAATAGGGGATGTTATTACACTGGCCAGTTCCAGCTCAGGCCTTCAGGACCCGGCTGGGTTGCAGGTACATTCTACAAGAGGTCTTGCAACCTCTTGGGCCCTGTCCAGCATATCAGCTACAGCTTGCTGGTCGTCGCGCATCTCATTTCCAAGGTTCAGCATCGAGCCTCGGTTACGTGATGTGTGTGGGCTCCTTGGTGGACCTGGATAATCCACACACTTCTGCGTGAGGAGGGTTGGCAGTCAGTCATCGAGATAAGCTTGTCTGACAATACAGCATGAATGAGATGTCTCACCAGGCTGCCCTTTGTGCTGCTGGGGTGAAGTGAAGAAGTGGTGTGCTTGGTTTATAATGACAAGTGGCTGCGTACGTCATGTATAAAGGCATGGGGCCCTGATGCAAGACCTGAACTTATCGTGTGTCTGAAGGTTGACATCTCTGCTTTACAAAATGGTCGCTGGAATGGAAGTAAAGCACATACCGGGTGACTTTAAAGGCGGGGAAGGTCGGCCGGCTTAGCCTTGTGGCAGTAGGCTGTTCATGCTCAGTTAATTTTGTGAAGGATATTTCTGGCCAGCCAAATCAGAAAAACGAATTACCTGTGGCTAAAGCGCAGCTCTTCTCACATGAGGAACATGCACCTGATGCCACACACACACACACACACACACACTTTGGGACCAGTTTATTACCGACACACACCAACGTATACGCACGCATAGGACAAACCTGCTCCTGAAGAATTAGATCCTTTCTCTCTCCCTCTCCTTTTTTTCTTCCTAATGATGCCATGACTAAAATGTTAATTACAGCTAAAAAGAGAAACGATTGCGAATATCAAACAGCAATTAGCATGTATCATCATCATCATCATTACCACCATTAGCTGCAGCACAAGATGGAGGATTATTTACCAAACGGTGGAATGCTCATCAGTTGCTTATTCAGGGCCTGAAAGGCAGGATTAAAAAAAAAAAAAAAAATTGAAAAAAAAAAAAAATCTGTACTCCTCAAATTTGCATAATTAATGTCGCTTAAAAAATTAACTATTGCCAGACTCAGAGCTTTATAGCAAGAGAAAACTGTGCTCGTTGGGAGATAGCAGTGACTTATTTATCATGCTACCAGCCACACATACATGTGCACTGATGCAAACACGAGACTGAATATGGAGACATTTGGTGTCTCTCTTTCATACTTTACTCAATAGACGTATGGGAACTCAAGTAAACACACAGACCAGTTGAAAAGCAGTCATAACACACAGATACATTTATGCAACCTGGTCCCCCCCCCTTTCCTCTCCACGTCAGGGCTCTATTCCTCCGCTGATGCAATTCAAATCTTTTCCCTCGGTGTCGATTGTCTGATCGACACACCTGAGCGTGAGTCTGCTGGATTCTGGAAAATCTCTGTGTAGATAACCAGGATGAGGTTATTATCCTCCACTCAATCCATCTGGAACAAAACATCTCTCCTCCCTTTTGTTCTCATTTGACTATTGCGCTCATACAGGAAAGGTCAATTTACACTTATGGCACCCAGAGGACAGCTATTAAATTCAAAATTCAACTTTTTTTTTTTTTTTTTAACAATAGATTGCTTTGGCAATCACACATTTTCTTCCATGCCCTCCTCTACCATTATCCCTCTATCTTTTCCCTTTGTGATGGGCTGTGCAAATAAAGTATGTTGTAAAAGTCAATACGCCTACAGCAAAATATTAAACAACACAACGCTGCACCTTGTGCTTGCCAGCTGGTGTAAGAATCATAAACTATAAAAAAATCTACAAGTAACTCTGGGGTGTCCAGAATTATAGAGCTGGACTTACTTCATTAAAAGGTGAGAGTGAGCAGTATGCTGGCTTCACTCAATCCATAACCACGTGTAAGGGGAATGTTCCTCGTTAAAGTCTGAGTTGTTAATTCTCTGAAGAATTACAGCAATGAAATCGACCTTTTTAATACACGAGGAATGGAGAGAGGACCGGAGGAAAGACTCTCCAGGCCTTCAGATTGTCTTATATACCACCAGCTACTACAGATGCAGACGTCATGGGAAGGTTGACTTCACCTGTCTGGTATTGATCATGACCTCCCCAGAACAATGATCCATTGATGTTATGTCGTCCTCACATCTTATAGGCACAGAGAATCAAAAAGGACGTGTCCCAATATTCTTAATCTAAAATGTTCATTACTTAATCTGTTCATACATCTACATCTTACATCTCAGTGAAACAAAGATGTTATCAATCAATAATGAGTGAAGATATCATAGCTCATCTATTCAGATAACCATCCACACATCCTATCCTATCTTTAGTTCAAGATCACTTCTGGCTTCACATTATTCATACAAGTCTTTCCCGTAATGCCCAAAAGTAATGGCATGGTGTTAAGGCACAAGGAAACAGGCCTACATGTTTATACTTCAGCCAGTATTTGCTGTTCCACTACATCTGCTGTATGTATCCATCATCACCTCTTCAAGCCTGATCCAACCATCCAAACATTCATTCATTCATTCTTTGACATTCGTCTTTTGTTTTACTTCTCATGCTTCCCCCTCCCTCCATCCGGTTTGCTTGCTTACCTTGTTGGACAAAGGAGCCGTACACAAACCACATGGAGTTGTACAGCGTTGTCGAGGAAACGGATCCCATGGGTAGCCGGGGTGGGTTGAGCCAGTTGAGCAGGTACACCAGGATGCCAATGAGGAGCACGGTGCCCGCGATGCACGCCCACAGTGACAGGTCGAAGGGCGCCAGGCAGGCAAACATGTCCACCGTGCGTTCAGCCTTGCGCAGCAGAACGCCCACGGAATAATCCATGTAGCGTGTGGTGAAGTCCACGACGCTCTCTCGCTCAGGCGTGATGGTCAGGGCAGAGAGTCCCACGTCGGCTCGCTGAGAGAGGCGGAGGGTGAGAGAAGAAGAATTTGAAGTATCAACACTGTGAAAATGTGTAGGTGAGGTGCACAGCTTCAAAAATGTGGCCCTTTGTACCCCGAGGTAGGTACTCGCTTTGAGTCCCACCATCTAAATGGATTCATTAAATACTATGTGCTAAGAAATTTCATAATTCCGTGGAAAACATCTGGGCTGTTGGTAGATAAATAAGATTGTTTTTCATAGAGTAGAGCTTTTGCTGACAGTATGTATAGCTCTTTCTCTTAATTAAAGAGAAACACCAGTAGACAGAAGTGTTTTATTATTTATTCAAAACTTACAAAGAAGGTGGTCTTGGCACACCTGTGTACAGACAGATGTGTAGGAGATAAAGCAAAACAAAACAAAACAATTCAAAACATAACTCCTGCATAATGTAATTTCTCTGAATATAGATAACATATTTCTCCTTACATTAAGATGAATAGTGAACTTCAAGGTATCTTAGATCTTAAAATTTGCTACTTTTTGAGTAAATGGATAAGATAAACATAAAAGGTCAGAAAGAGGAGGATACCCGAAAGTAAGCATGTGTGGACATCGTCATTGGGAGCACTGGGCTGCGTTTTGACTCTGGACTATACATAAGTATGTGCGTGCCGTATTACGAGGCCCATTATATGCCCAGCGTGAACAGGCCATCATTTGATGTATGACTTTTGAATCATTCATTCATGACTCAATTGATTTACTTCTGTGTCAGTATGCCTCCAAAAACATTAAAGGCTTTCTTAACACTTGGAATTCTTGGAATGTTTAAGAGGCAGCTAATGACTGCTTTAATTATTTACGTGTAAAGACTTTTAAGTTGAAAGAAAAAAGAAAGCTGTCTGCCAAGAAAACAAAAAAAAATGGCTAAGCTCAGCTTAAATGCAAAAAACAATGATGGCTAATTAAAATGTCTTCTGTCCCCAGTGCTCTGTGAGCAGCTGTAGACATCTGCTTGTTCCATAACAAGGATTTAAGTTGCTGCTGTGAGTGCGTGCTTATGTGTTTGAAATATATACTCGTGCAAGAGATTGCAGATATTATGAAACTGGTTTAATAATGAGATTTTCCTTTGCTGCTGTTAAAAACTAACAGTAACAAGTTAGGTGTATCTGTAGGCAAATGCACACGCACACACGTACAACTCATTACACACTTAAACACACACTAGCACACACACACAAACAAACAAAAAATTTTAATCCACTGTGGGCAAAAAAATCTGCTAATTTCACAGTCGAGTGAGGAAACAAAATGCTTAAATGTGCAGAAATTGTCACTTACACTGCAAAAGAAGAATTGGGATAAACCCTGCAGGATGCCTGTTGGTTGAGACAACACTGTGATATGCATGCAAGTACGCGTGTGTGTGTGTGTGTCTGTGTGTGTGCATAGAGCGGAGATGAATTGCCATGCTGACTGCTGTGGTCAGTCAACATGGAAACTTCCAGAGGGCACTCTGGGTAATAATTATCTGGTATAATTGGGTTTTTTGCAGAGATAAACCGTGTTGCTGACTGATGGGGAAAACAAAATGATTTGCATGTTCAGTTGATTTCGTGGCCTCATGCCTATCTGTGTACACATAAATATGCGTCATGGTCAAAAGCGTTTCTCTATCAATTTTTCTGAGTTTGTTGCTTTGGGGGGGATACAACGGCTGAACACACGCGCACAGCATACAAGGTCAGGGCAAGGAGAGCAGTCTTTAAAAAGAAAAAAAGGTTTAAGCCCAACAAACAGCCAGGAGAAAATAATGAATTAAAAGCATGGGAAACTTCTGGGAAAATGTTGCTGGGAATATAAAAACATTCTTGACCTATGGAGACTAAGCAAAATGTGCAATAGCATTGTTACAGCTCCAGGAGGAAATCAAAGGGCGGATACACACATGCGGATTGCAGCAGGCACTCACACAAACACATACACACAATGGGAAAATGGTAATTAAACACCAGTTCTATGGATATTGTACAAAACTGTATGGGGATGGTTGACTTGCTATAAGTAACCTACTGTATGCTCTGGTTCAGCAGCATTGTATGTGAGCGATTTGGTTGTTACTTTGCTATATTGACCTCGATGAGTTACAGCTCTGACCACACAGTCCAAATTGAATGGTGTTTGTGCTCATTAGCCTTGAAGGAAATACATTCGAACTTGGTTCCAGGATGCAAGACGTTTTGTTTCCTCTCCCTCTGGCACAGTGAGTATATGAAATTCCAAAGAATACCCGAGTTGCTGTGGTGGTTGTAGTTTCTGTCATGGATTATAAATTAGCTTAGCAGAGTCAACTTTCAATGGTGACAGTGTTATACCTTGCTAAATATTAATTTAGTCTTGCCTCCGCTGGTATCAGAGGGAAAAAAGGTCATTGTTGCTGTCACTGCCTTGTTCTTGTCGCATCCCATTTTAGCATCCTATAAATTATTTTGGGGGACAAAGGAATGGCGTGACTCTGAGCAGCTGAGGTGAGCCCAAAGCTCTTTGCTGGCAGGCCTCCTCATGACAACACTCAATGAATGTTTTAAGGGTTCAAGATCCGGGAGAGGAACAGGGAACATCTGAGAAAAAAAAAACGTGAGCTATTTGGTGTATTCAGATGCTTCTTGTGATGTTTCCAAAGTGTTTGCTAGGCACAATGCTCGGTAGCACAATAAACATGTGCGCTGCTGTTTTCTAAAGAGAAGAATGAAGAGTGAACATAAGTCCCTGCATGTGTTGGGACTTCTTCAACCATTCATGGAGACACTGATCCAAAAAGGTTTGAAAAAGAAAAAAAAAAAAACAAAGTGAATTACATCTGAGTCACAACATCTTTTTATCGGTTACTTGCTTTGTTTCTACAGTAGACCGTCAAAGATGAATGGATCGATTATAATGTCACTATGTTCAGTACTTTGACAAAATGATCTTAAATATAAATACTGTTTAGAGATGGCGACAGAAAAGGCTGTCCATCTCTGTGCCGGAAACGTCCATGTTCTACAACAATGAGATTGGGCATCTAAATTGAGGGCAATCAGCCCAGCAAGGCAAGAGATTGATTCGCAAAAGTTTTGTGAAGCAGCAGTGAAATTGGTGGGCTTTTGTGCTAATGGTCGAAGTAGTTATCAACCGACTGCCGCAATTTCATGCCCTCAAACTAAAGGCCACTTCGTCTTTGTGAAATCCAACATCATCGGCTATTTTCCCCCTTTCCACTGATGAAGTTCAAGTGTCTGTTGGTAGTTATGCATAAAGCACTTGAAGACACTCAGAGCCAGCCAATTTATTAAAAAGCTGCCGTGTTTTCACCAATTTGCAACATCACATATCTGGTATCTGCGGTCAGCCCCTCTCAAGACCACTTCAGGCTACATGCTGCTGTCGTTAGCGATCAAGTGTCTCAACTTGTATCTCCAGTTTCAAGAAGTTAAACTCAGATTACATTAAAGTGTTGCATTTTTGCAAGACCAGATTAAATTGAGCAGTAGAAATAAATAGTAAAATAACACCAATAATAATGATAGCAAAAGCAATGACTGAGAGAAATGCCAGCCAAACAAGCAAACAAATCAAAAGTGTTAACAGTCTCTAAAACTTTAACAATGACACTGGCAAAATTCACCCAAATTAAGAGTCAAGTGAAAAGGATAGGTCTTTACTTCCCTGTTAAAAAATCTGAGTGAGTTAGCTGTTCTAGGATCTAAGGGGAATTGGTTCAACAGTTCAGGGCCATAAAAAAAACAGAGAGCCGCCTCACCAGATTCCTTGTGGGACACTTTAGGATCTTCTAAAAAGAAAAGGCATTAGAGGATTTAAGACTTCTTGCTGGGACATGGGACGAGAGGCACTTGCTGATAAATGAGGCAGTTAGCGCATGTAAAGCTTTGCAGAGAAGTAAAAATGACTTTATATTCAATTCTAAAAGTTATAGGTAGCCACTTCAGTGATGCAAGCATGGGTAATACTGTATAGACCTAAAATCGTCTATGGTGCATGTTTCTGCTTGCATGTGTGTTTCTCTTCCTTGTGCATGAACTGGCAACGAACGCCCTGTTGCATATGCTTTTCACAGGTTAAATCCCCATTTATCCAGCTCGTTTCACTGTTCTCCGGCTGTGTTGTCCTTATTTTGTAAGTGTGTTTGGACTATGTTTTTGTGTGTGCTCACATGTGTACATATCTCCTCACCTTGAAGACCAATTCGCCCATCAATCCGTTCCACTGTCCGTCAGGCTGCAAGCTGCCGTATTTGTGGTCCGGAGCGACGTAGATCTCGTACTTGAAGCCCAGGTAGTTGGACAGCGCATCCAGCACGTCGATTGAATAGCCCTGGTACTTTTTTGGTTTTCCCAGAACGTTCTCCGACACCATGACAAATGGCTCCTCCTGGAAGGCGAAAATCAATCAGTGTGTCAGTAAGTCAGTCAAGCAGCCGATCGATACGCCAGTCGTTCAAGCATTAAATCACCCAATTACCCGAGTGGCCATTATACCACTATGATGCTCACCCTGATGGTTTGGAGAACGTATGTGAGCGCCTACGTTATACATCCAGTACAAAAAAGTCGATTTCATCACATATTTACACACACTACCAGAGTAAATGCAGGTAAGTTCACAACCATCCTTCTGGATGCTCTGGACGTTTGCATAAAAAAGACAAAATCAAAGCCGTCATTGTCTTAAGACCTGCATGTTTAACATTCAGCTCTCAGTCTTTTTCTCCTTCCCCTTTAACTGACATGCTGCTACCTTTGAAAACTACCTTACCGCCCCCCAACTCTTGATATGCCTGGCCCCCACCCCCGCCAATCTTGTGTTGGCTCGGCTCCCAAAGTTCCCTACTCAGCATTCTTTTCTATTCATAGAGGGAACCATGTTTCATAATTTATTTAAAACATAACCCCTATTTAACATTTTCGAGTGAATTAAAATGTGGGAAATCAATAATTGCACCAAGCAATTCAGCAGATTTTTTTCTTTTTGATTGGTTCATTTTTAAATGCACTGGGATGGCTGAACCTCTTGTTTATTGATATCGCCGTCGCACCAAAAGGGCAGCCTCCCGTTGAGGTTAAGTGACACCCAGCAATGCTGACATTTTTAAGGCAATTAAGAGAACATGGTGCAAACAAGGTATTTTTTTTTTTTTTTTCAACCAGGCGAGCAGCAAGCTGGTTGGATGTTATTTACTGTGCTCGAATCGAGTGTGTCAACGAGGAGTTTTCTCCCCGGCTCTTGTCGCCGTCCCCACCCCTCTTTTTCTCTCGTCTTTAATAAATCCCTATTGATGGGCGAAATGTTTTAGGCCAATATGTCTCGCAGATTTATGAGGGCCTCTGTGTTATTGACTGGACACTGGCTGCACATTAAGCACGCACATACAGACACACGCAGGGCCATGCTGCGCATTAACTTGCCAGTTTCTAATCCTTTGCTAGCTGCTGCTGTTCAATAAGCTATTAGGCAGTGAGTGGACATGCATGCCAAGTCCCTCTCTCACCGCAAGTGTCCATCAATCAAAGCAGGAACACCCACTAACACATACACCCATACATACTGAATTACTCCCCATTTACCTCTGATTGCTTCCCAATGCGGTTACCTTAATAAACAAACATAAACACGGTGGGAAGAAGAAAAGAAACATGGCTGACCCTGTTCAACTGGGGAACGACAACAGTGGACCATTTCCCCAGACCTTATTCGAAGTGTTCACACTGGAAGCTCATTTCCAAAGTAAATCATGCATTACATAGCTATAATAGCATTTTTCAAATTTAATTGGCCCTGTGAATACAGCGGGGAATTTAGATATAAAGGTTTCATGATCAGCTGCTTTAGCCAGCATACACATAAGGCTGGCTCATGGAGAGTTTCATGGGTCTATTCATGCACTTCTTCACTGGATGTACTAGATCGAAAATGGTAGCAAAACAGGGGTCTTGAGTACCCTGATGAGTAAGGTAACTGTCACACAGGTGAGTGCTATATATTTACCAAGCAATGGACGAGAGTTATAAATATGTATTGGATTCACTTGGCGCGACAGCATACCGACTGAAACATTGAGACGTTCTGAAACTAATGGGAAATATTCTCATTTCAAAACGCATTCTACATTTATATCCGTCTTTCATCATTTCCATTTGCTCTCCATGTTTATCAAATATATTTTTGCTCATGTGCATTGATTGTTTCCCAGGTGGTGTTCCAGTAAACACGCTTGATGGTATACAGCGTAAAGACACGCATACACACGCATCATCATACTGTAACACAGGCATACACACCTGGCCACCCACGCAAGCTCGCCAGCAAACCATTTAACACACAAACCAATGGCGGCAGCAAATCAATACACGGCAAGAAACTGTCCATGTGCAGCTCTGTGTAGGTGTGTGTATGTGTGGGGGTGGAAGTGTTTGAAAAGTACTGTCTGAAAGCATGTTTGGTGTAAAGGACTGGTAGAGCAGAATATATAAAAGCACCTCGGGTCTCTAGTGTCTCAAAGCCAGCCCACGATTTTTAGCTGAGCTCGCGGTTCTGTGGAAAAGGGCACAGGTTGTTTGACACAGATGTCATTTCAAGTTGGCTGTACATTACATGACAGTTCCCTCCTTCACTTGGACATAGACACGAAACCGTTCCTGCACCTGGCGGGATGAATGCTCCACTTGCTGGACCGCCACGGGTCTTTCCCCTTTCAGCTTGTAAAACATGGTGACTTTTGGGAAAACATTATCGAACCCATTTGAAACCATCCAGTCACATAATTTTTTTTAAAAAAGAACTGTTAAGTACAAGCAACAGGCCTTACAGTCACTGACAAATGCTTAAATCTATAAATCGTGGTTTTCAGGAGTTTTGACTTCTGAGAGGCAACGAGTCATGTAATCATCTGAACTCTTCCAGCAGCTCACTGGTTGGTCAGGCTTTGAGCCACCGGGCTCAATCGATGATCAGTCGATGGTTTCAAGACTTGGTACAGAAATATCACCATTTGTGACTCTAGTCTGTGTCTCTCTGATCTCTGTTCTCCTTCTGTTGGTATTTTGCATTCTCTTCCTTCCCCCTGCCACTCACCAGCTCAGATAAACACCATTTGGTTATCTTTGCACACACAACATCTCCCACTTTCCCCAAACATATAACACCGTCTTTCTCTCCCTCCCTCCGTCCATCCACCCATCCATCCATCCATCCGTGCATTGAGGCTACAACACTTGTTATTCTTGCAATGTCATCTAACATCTCCCTAGCAGCTTGTCTTATACTTCTCCATCTCTCTGATGGGAATCTCTCCTTTCCCTCCTCCTCCTCTCTTTCTTCTGTGCTAATTGAACAAGTTCATTCCCCGTCTACTCTTGACTGGAAGTGGTCTCAGTGCTGCTTGGGTGTTTTTGGAGACATGACTGGGATGAGAAATAGCAATTTTCCACAAAGACTAAAAAAAAAAAAAAAAAAGCATTTAAAAAGTCCTCAGAGGGAATGCTGGGAATGACATGAGTCATGTGGTGATTTGCAGCAACGAGCATTTTTCAAAAACACTCTTTGGCTTTGTCTGCGAAATTGGTGTAAAATGTATTTTGGAAAGCTATGCAGAAAGTTTCTGCAGAAGATTAGATTTCATATTGTTTTAAAATGAATTTCCTCCCAGTCTGTGTTTGATAAAGATGGAAGATACTGTATGTCTTACTAAATAACAGAGGGGCTGTGTGGATTGGTTACTCTAAAGCTAAATCTTAAACTTTGTGACTGATGATTTATGTAGATTGCTGCACCAAATATTTTTCCTGTCATTGTTCTTTTGAGAGTTCAACAGTTCCAACATTTCTTGTCCCGGCCGTGTCCTGTATGCCCTCACTGCTAAGATGGGAGATTTTGGGGCATCACCAGGGAGGGTATCGGGTTAAGGCCGTCCATGAACCACAATTTCCCTCAGACCTTTGTTGCAATTCTCTATTCCTCAGTCTTTTTACCAGGATTAAAACTTCAAGTACCATGTTGATCTCTCTGTGAGACTCACTGTGAAGCAGCACAGTTTAGACTGCAATAGATTTGGAAGATGAACAAGATTATGTCTTTTTCCCTGTGTTATATTGAAAGCCTCGCCTTGTGTGTGATGTTTTACTTTCCACTGCTCTTCTATTGCCTGCATTTAGATTTTTTCATATGTTAATAAATCTGTGTCAAAGTTTCACCATCTTATTTTGGTTGTGCAGAGTGACCTTTATTATAGGTCACTGGTTCTTGATTAATTAATGATAATTAATCATCATCATCATTATGACACTGAAATATGGTGCAAATGTGTCGGTAATTAAATAAGTAGTTGAAAAGCACTCTTTCATTATCTCCAAAAATGTGAAAAAAAGGGACATCCTCTGCCTTTGGCTGCATTATTTGGACAGTAGTAGCTACGTTCACAGCCTGCTCCTCATAAATTTAGAGTAAAAATGTGGGTGCAACCTTGGCAAATTAAGGAGCACAGAAGAAAATCAGCAAAAGATGAAAACTCAGCTGCTGAGATGAATCAAACTAAATTGGGAACGTACAGTACGAGAGGCAGAGAGTGGTTATTTATAGGCCCCTCTGATTTCGCATCTTCGGAGTCTCGCAGCCAAAGAAAATCATGTTCCCACCTTGAACACATCATTTCAATGTGACTGTTTGAGGAGTGCAAATTAAATCCCCAGTTGTAAAATATCAATTTCGATCACATTTGTGACCAGAATGGTAACACAACTGAGCCCTGTAGAGGAACATGAACACGTAATTATAGTGTTGTAACCATTCCACGGTAACATCCACTTAATAATCAATACAGTCCAAGCCAATCAATAGTATTGATTGAGTCACTGGCCGTAATAGTGGTATGATCTCATCACCAATTAAATGATCGATAATGATAAGACAGTGTGGCTGGTTTAATTGAATGAATTTACACAATAATGTGTGTGTGTGTGTGTGTGTGTGTGTGTGTGTGTGTGTGTGTGTGTGTGTGTGTGTGTGTGTGTGTGTGTGTGTGCAGGGTGAGAGCACCTCTGCATTGTACTGTGTCAGACCATTGCTCTGTACAGACATAAAAACAGTTGTATCAGAGGAGAAACAGCTCAGGGCAACACAGAACAATCTGTTCCAAAGGTCCCCTCAGAAACTTTGTATCATGCACACACACTTACACACACACACACTCACAATCAGGATGTGTCTTTCAACCATCTTCACATGAAACAAAAAACAGTGCACCCGGGCAGCACCCTGGACATTTCACACTATTTCTATCTACTTCTGTCTTTAGGCATCAGTCATGACCAGAGTTGCAGAACATGAAGGGGAAGGAGAACAATAGACCACAGAACATTAATGCGAACATACATTAAACATACAGGAGCAACCCTACACTGATGAAGGGGAAAAGGCTGATATTCAAAATCAAATAACATTTCCCTTTTCCCTTTTAAGGATGAAAAATCAAAGACTGGGGGAAAAAAGAGAGAGAAAAAAAACATAGGAAAGAAGAAGGGATAGCCACAAAGATGTCTAGCATTATCTCTTTCTTCTCTGCTTCTTACTTCAAAGAAGGGATATGAAGAATTTACTGCAGTGAATCTTTAAAGCACTCATGGGATGTACTCAAATCGATGCTGCAGGCAAGACAGACAGAGCTGAAGACTCACTATCATCAAGAATTCAACTGTCTCCATCATCCAGCGGTCAAATGTCAAAATAGAAGCTAATGAAATGATTACAGCCTGGTCCATTACAAAGCTCACCTTGATGCGTTTGGTTTGTGTTTCGCCTTTTATGACTTTTCCCTTTCCTTTCAGCACTTTGTCTCGTAAAATGTTTGTCTGACACTTTCATTCACTCAAAGGTCTGAGTCAAAGTCTGTCCCTCTCTACATTAGCGAAGAGACAGTTGAATGATGAGCTGAAACTAGATGAAAGGACAGATTTACGGCAGAGCAGACGGTTGAAGGCTGACATGTAATAGTCATCACGGTTTGTTTTTGATACTTCTGGGTGAACTGCAGGACAATTGTCAAACAGGTGAATGTGAAACAGATCTGTTTGATTGCAGGATTAGGACAAAAAAAAAACAAAAACAAAGGGGTATACTCACCAGAACAGTGACAACACGTAGCACCACGCCTCTCATGTTATTTTCCAATTTTCTGTCTGTCAGCGTGCCGTTCAAGCCATGGACTGGGTCCCACGTTGCCAGCTGCAATGTGTAGACACACAAACAAACAAAATAGTTAGATTTGCAGACATTGTGGACACCGTGATGGGCTCACCAAGCGATAAACTACCTAAAGAAAAAGTTGAAAAGGTGCAACTGCAAAAACACACAAATCCAGAGGGAAGGCTTTTTAAACACACACAAAGTCAGAGGAGAAAACAAATATCAAAACACACTCAGACTCAAACTTTTTCCAAAGACCTCAAGCACACAACACTGGACTCTGATGATGTCTTATTTTTAGAAGGGAAGAAATTGATCAGGCAATCAAAGCCATGAGGAGTGGTGAAGCCCCAGGCCTGGCGGCCTACATATTGAATTTTAGATAAATAATTTACCGGGAAACTAGCACTTGTGCTGTACCAACACTTACACAGCCCCAGTGGCATTTCAACATGGGTGACTGCCTCCTACCCTATCTCAGGCTGTGATATCAGTCCACCTTAAAAGGGGTAAAGACCCATCAAAGTGTGACTCGTATAGGCCAGCAAGTCTAGTCTGCTGTGATAACAAAATACTCTCCAGAGCTTTAGCTCTGTGCCTGGAGACTGTTTGGAACAAAATCCCCCATCCGGACCAAACAGGCTTTATAAAAGGTAGACAGTCCTTCAAGAACCGTCAGCACCTACACAAGATAAAAGACATCTCTTTGGATGCATACAAGCATTTGACCACATTGGATTTGCTACTTAGACAGCTCTGAAAGTTTGGCTTTTGCACCGGCTTTATCTCCTTTATAAAAGTCCTTTACTTAGCACCACAAGCAGCAGTGCTCACTAATAATGTCATTCCAAAACATTTTTCCTCCTCCAACAGTCCACAGCTCCTTGTACCCCCTCTAGTTTGACATAGAGCCCATGTGCATTAAATCACTGTCTATGCAGATGATCTCCTTCTGTACTGCTCGGATCAGCTAAGGCCGATTCCAACTGCATTTGATACAATCCCACGATATAATGTTGATTTCAAACTGTTCCGTTTTTTTTCACCTGGAATCTTGTTGAGCTGCACAAATGTATTTCCAAATTCATCTGGAACAAGAAAATTCCTCTACTTCATAAGGCATCAGCTCCAGCTCCCCACAGGGCTGTGTGCTGAGCTCTACACCCTCTACACTAATGACTACACCCCTGCCCACTCCAGCAATGCCACTATTAAGTCTGCAGATGACACCGCAGTAGTGGGACTCACTCCTGAGGTGGAGCAGCGGACTGGGTGGTGCACGGAAAATAACCTGGTCCTTAACACCACCAAGACGAAGGAGCTGATCGTGGACTTCCGGATGAAGAAAACAGGACACATCCAACCACTGTGCATCAGCGGAAACTATGTGGAGAGGGTCTCTGACTTCAGGTTCCTGGGCATCCAGATTGAGGAGGACCTGTTGTGGAGTGCGAACACCTCAGTGACTATCAAGAAGGCACAGCAGAGACTTTACTTTCTGAGACTCCTCAGAAAGAACCACCTGTCACAAAAACATTCTACCACTGCTCAATAGAGAGTGTGTTGACATACTGCATGTGTGTGTGGTATGTCAGCGGCACAGCAGCAGAGAGGAAAGCACTCCAGAGGATCATCACCACCACCAAGAAGATCACTGGCTGCTCCCTACACTCCCTGGATGAACTGTACAGTGCAATGTGCCTTAAAAAAAGCTCAAAGCATCATCAGGGACCCATCACACCCCGGACATAAACTCTTTGAACTGCTGCCCTCTAACAGAAGATACAGGACAATAAAATGCCGGACAAACAGGCTCAAGAGCAGTTTTCACCCGAGAGCAATGGTGTCGCTGAATGCAGTCAAGGCATACAAGAATGTGTGTCTGACTATGCAATAATCTGATGACTGTGCAATAATAAGCATGACATGGTGTATGTGAAGTGTGTGCTTGGTATTCATGTTATTTTTATTTATCTATTTGTTTCTTAGTATCAATGTTTTTCTGTTTTTATCTATAATTTGCAGTAATAAGGAGTTGCATCTCAATTTCATTGTACAATGTCAATAAAGCTCCCACGTCATTGTTGTTTGCTCCTCTGACACATGGTAGAGAATAATACTTGAACAATCCTGTAGTCGAAAGCTCTGTTAGGATGGGGTCACAGTTCAGGGTGCTCTTTAGATATAAACAACTATTTCCTGATCCTGTTTCAAATTTTGTTAAAGAATCAGACATCCACAAGAGGTAGTATTTTAGCCAGTTACAAGTTCTAGACTCCTTCCCAGCTGCTCCACCTGGGGGATGGATGGAAGACTGTTTCAGCCTGAACTATCATCAGAGCCCCATGTCTTGAGGTTAAATGATGTTATTCAAAACATCACTTGCCCGTCTGACCATGTAGCAATGTGCCTGTGAAGAAGAATCAAGGTTGGAACTAACCGATGAAATGTGTATCTGTGACACAAATGTGTGAGTACTTCAATTAAAAAGTGTTCCATCGCTTGCATCCCTGCAAGCGATGGAACAGCTTGCCAGGCTGTACCTTGATGCGGATACCACCTGCCAGGGGTGTGATGGTGCACCAGATATATTACATGTTTTATCCTGTCAATCAATCCACCAATGTTGGTCCTCTATATTTGCAAAATTTGGTCAAAACATTCCACCAAACCTCATAATTGCTGTGTTCGGAAAAGCCCCAGTGGAGGCATCCCTTTCAAATAGCCAATCAAACTCTCTAGCATTAACATCCCTGCTGGGAATGGATCCCGCAGTCTAATTCTTCTGTGGAGGGACCTCATACGCCCCTTGGGTCAAGGATGTAACAGCACTCTTAAAAGTATAAAAGCTGTGGTACGGTAGCCAAGGCTCTATTAAAAAACACCACAAGGCACAGCAGCCTTTCTGGGATTATTATAACAATTACCCCTGTGCCAGTCCGGTTTTTTTTAATTTATTTTTTTTTTCCTGTGTTGTTGCTATTGTTATGAAATATATTTCTTACTCTAATTGTCTGTATCTCTTAATATCTTTGCATACTCATGTGCCATCTGTTCTGTTTACATCCACAATGCAATGAAAAATAGTTACACAGTCAATAAAATACAATCAGTTTAAGTGTTTAAGGGCAGTGACCCGATAACTGTATAACAAAAATACCTATCTGACCACTTTATCATTCAATTTGCTACTTTCTATTATGTTCTAATGCACATACCTGACAAATGATTGTACATGAAAACCCAAAGGTTTCTCTGGTGTTTTCCCTGGTGCACTACATACCACTGGAGTGATAAATGACATTTCTTTAATTCAAATGTGATTCATCAATCTGGCGCCTGTGTTTATCAAATTGTATCATTTACTTCCAGTTTTTTTTCCCCCAGACCACATTCTTTTTAGTCCCTAACCATATTTTCTTCATCTTTGCGCTGCCCTCTGCTTTCAATAAAATATTGCTTTTCAGCTTCAAAGATCAAACCAGCCTGGTTTCCCTGTAGAGAGAGTGGCAGTAGGAAAAAAAAGTGATTTAGCTGTCTGCTTTCCAAAGACAAACACACAACCACACACTCATACTGTGAGACACACACACACACACAATGGCACGGCATGATTTGTGCCTAAAAGAAAACACATACACACTGGAGAAGCAGAGGGCCTACTGCAGGGAGGGAAATAAGGGATAATCCATTTTTCTAAAGCCTGAAGTTACTGTTGAACTTGGGGTTCTCTGCCAATTCTGATCAATTCCCTTTTGAGACCAAAAGTTACAATAAAGCTTACTTCAACCGGTTCCTTGTTTTATGCCCTGCCACTGGTTAACATTTTATATCCTGTTTGAAGTATTGCTGCCAGACTAAAAGGCAACAGTATAGCTCCTCTGGTAGGATTACGCAGCTTGTAATCAACTACTACCCGATTTCACCTTGTCTCAGCCGCACCTAATCTCTCTGTATGGATGTGCTTGATTGACATCTCTCCCACCCTCATGTTGCATCTCTTGAGGTGGGACAACTTTAAGCATTCCCTGCCAAAACTTCAGCTTGGGAATCGTATCGGCCTTAACAGAAAACAGCAGAGTCGACGTGCAGTGCCTTAAGAAGGGTGTGTTCTGAGCAGGGCATTGTTTCCTTGAGCATTTTCCCTGCAGAGCCATGGACCGCTCACATGGATGTTTTCACTTCTCAGGACTGACTGGTCAAATCTCTCTGACTATTCTTCTGGCTTTGCAGCACCCAGCTCGTAACTCTACTATGTATCCTGTTAGTCCTTATTATGTGTTGTTTTTTTTTTCTTCTTATCATCATTAAAAACATTGCTCTGATTTAGAAAACGCTGCTTCTCTGTCAGCATTCATGTAATTCACACTGACAAATCCAGGTAGATTATATTACACATCCTCCTCGTGTCCTCATTTTTTTCCCCCTCATTCAGCCTGGAGGGGGAGATGTGGAGCTGGATTCTGAGTCTGACTCCTCACCCACACACACAAAATCTGAATTCCCTATTTTAGTTATTTCTCTATTTTACAACATGCAGAAATCAGAGGCACTTGTAATCTTCTGTCTCTATGAAGATGAGCCAACAAACCTTTATTTTCTAACACAGAGAACTGCTGCTGTATTATTCTCATGACAATCCCGATGTCAGCGTAGTCTTTGATCAGTATGTGTGTGAATGTGTGTGTACAGCCTACTCTCTGCTCACAGATGCAGCCTGTTACCCTTCACAGTTTTTTTAAGTGTACACACAATGTTCTGTGTATGTGTTTGCCAACAGTTGTAAACCTACAAATACCGGAATGGGGAGTAAGGTGAAGGGGATACGAAAGACACACAATGAGTAAGATCTGAGAAAACATAAAAAAACACACTTAGGAAGACAAAAAGAGAGACAGGAAGGGATGTGGATGACAGAAAAACGAGACACTGATGTGAGGCGGGGAACGTAAAAAGAGCTTGCGCAATCAATATGACATCAGCGGTGCAGCCAAATGCACCCGAGGCTTCAAAACTCATACTTGAACACGCCTGCAAGAAATAAATCCTGCCACGTCTGTCACGCAGACTTGCAGACACCTGTAGGATCTGACATGTAAGCCAAGTAGGGGGAATGTTGAAGACTATGTCATGAAGCAAATTCATTTTTCAGGAACTATCACCACCAACCGTCTCATGGAGCTGAGAGGTTCAATTACCTTGCCTAATTCTAACTGGCACAGTGTTTATCTTCACATTAATATGCTGACACAAGCTCAACAGGAACAGGTGAACACAATTTGCAAAAACGGGGATTGATTATTACCGCAGACGTTCACCCACTCGTACACACACACCTACACATGGTAAGCTAATAGGGCTTTTCCATTGGCATTTTTGCCAACGCAGTCAAACTGCGCCGCGTTGATTCGCTTTTCCATTACCAGTTTTACCGCGCCATGCTGAGCCAAGCTGCGCCCGAGATGGACTTTCTCCGGAGTGGAGGGGAGTGGGGGGGAGATGGCGGAAGCGTGCCCACTCCGCCTCCAAACAGGTTGAGGTTATGTCTTGCGACTGCGGCCAAACCCGTGAAAATCCCCTTCTCCCCCTCAACTAAGCCTGTGTTGTGATTCCGACTCATGTCTGTGCAGGAGACTACAGAGAAAGGCACTTCTGAAAGTCTCTGTGTGTTCAGCTCTCAGTACCTTTCACTGAATCTCTGATGCCTGGAGTTTAGCTTCTCTCCTGAGTCCCTGTTTGTACTTTCAGAGATCTACTTTATTTCACAGTTTCATCATGTCCGCTTTCAGCCGTGTCAGAGGTCTTGTTACGTTACTGCAGGTGAGCACCAAACATTTCCTGGTTTTGCAGTTCCATGATAAAAGCTTATTGTGAAGACATTTTAGAATATGACATGTGTTTCGTAACGAATTAGCAGAGTGGCTAATGTATGGTATGAGTATTAACAGCTGCTCTGTTGACCGCTACTCAAGACAAGCACGCGATTAGTCAAAGACACACCTTCAAGTGGGCAAAACACTGTTGTAATGGAAATGTAAATCCCTGCGGTTCAAAGTCAAGCCAGCGCATGTGTACGTAAAAGCTCCGTAGCAGGCACACAAAAACAAGCCACACAGGCAAGGACATGGGTCCAACACACTCACACAAACAATATGCATGTGTTGTCTCTTGTTTGTCCTTCAGACGTAGTATGGATGCCGCACTGCATTTAAAAAGGAAGGTCTGTGTCTTTTCCAGAACCTTGCTGTGCGGGCAGATCAGGCTCAGAAGAAAACTTAACCCCTCTGCTGGTATCTTTTACAGATCAGTTTAGTTTAGCGACAGGGGATCAGTAGTGAAACCCAGACGTCTTGAGTGGAAGCGGGGGAAGTGTGGATAAAAAAAAGCACGACAAATGCAAACTGCATTTGCGGTGTGTGCTCCCCTATCAGCCACTTCCGTTTCCGAGTTCCTGACACCCTGACCTGGTCTTTTAAGAGCGTGGCTTGTTTGAGGCAAAGCCCGGAGGAAGCAGACAAATATCCAGTAAGTAAGTGGACCTTGGCAAACACACCTGCCGCAGCACAGTGTATTCCCAGCTGTTCAGTTGGCAGTGAGTCCCCAACCCTTATACTTAAAGTCAGTGTAAATGTACTCGGATACGATTTACAGCCAACCACGGAGTTTAAAATTAAAACAAAAATGTGGTCTGTTTTATTCATGTTTTCTGAATACTGACTCCTTTGGACTGCATTAATGAAACAAGATTCAGGCCTATGAAAGACTGCTTTGAAAACTATGTTGGCCCCTTTATGCCTGTTGCTCGAGCTATCAGTTACAACAAAAAAAAAGAAAAAAAAAACAGTTTTAGCTAAATCCCTTAGCCACAGTGTTCAGTATTGAGTTAAGACTGCAATTTGCCACTGTGAAAAGAGAATATGATGAATATTAAAGGAGATTCTACGATGAATATCCTGAAATGGCCCGTAAGGAATGAGGTTTAAGCTGTGTTTTCCACAGCATTTAAGCAGAAGTCGATAAGTTGCGGGGAAACACATTAATCAGCGGTGCACCGTGGTAATTATAACAGAGGCTATCAGTCATAAGGCGGGGAGGGCTTTGTTTGCAGCCACACGGCAAATGCATGTGACTTCATTTACTAACAGACAGACACAAACGCGCAAATTATGCATTAAATTTTACTCTCCTACTCACTAAGGCTTAACCATGATGCATTCTGGATGCCTTGATTAATCATTTAAGACCAATATCTGTAATGAGGAAGGTGAGCGTTAAGTTTATTATCCAAACTGCTCTTTCTAACTAACTGCTGTAATCTGAAAAGCGTCTTCTTGGGTCAACTGTACTTCTATTCGGCGAGAATGCAGATCATTTTAAAAGGCAACTTTTAATGGGCCACATTATACGCTACCGTAGCCTAACTTGTGCAGAGGGCCTGTCAACGCCGGAGCAATTTCTCGGTGGCTGCTAGATGTTAATAAAAGCTGTAAATCCTTTAATTCCCTTTAACATATTTATCTGATATATTTTTCCCTTTCACAGACGGGCTTGCAAACAGGATGAGGGAGCGGAAAAGTAAGGCGCAGAGACTGAGAGGAAAGTGAGTCGGAATGAAAGAACCTTGCTACAGTATTACAAGGAAAATTGGTGATGCTACATTATCTGAATATCAATATTTCCACTCTCCATTTATATTGTTCTGAATCTTATACACCAAGGAGTTGTGATGGCAGCCTTTGCATGTGTGCGTGGACGTGCACATGCGAGTCGGGAGCTAAAATGGCAGCGAGGCTAGCAGAGTGCCCCACTGCCTCGGCTTATCTCCACAGCTCCAGATAAGGGCTCATTTCCCCCTTGACAGTATGAAATAAATGTGCGTGTGTGTGCGTGTGTGTGTGTGTGTTTGTGCATCAAGTGAATGACCTACTGTGCTTAAACTGTTACCATGTAGACTCAGGCATCAAACACCGCCATTAGCATCCCACAATTCTTTTCTTCCCATTAATCAAGCGCTATCTCCTTTTTCATTTCCCTCTATCGCTCATTCACTGCTCTCTGTTCAGTCTTTCCTTTCACATTTGACAAAAAATGCATCCTTTATCCCCGTTTCTGCGAACCTGCACAGGTCCGTCATCTTACCGCTGTCTTCCCCTGCAACAACATTTTCTAATTTCAGCACCGAAATCAGACTGACACACATTCTCTTGCATGCACGCTCCAAGCAAACACATATAGATAGGTGCAGAACTCTGAGCCCACCTCTAGGACCTTTAGCTTGGCCTCATAATTAGATTAAACATGTGGGAGAGTAAGACTTAGATAGGAGAGGAACTTATTTGGTAGCCAATGGCAAACCTTATCTATGACTTGGCTATTCTATAGCCAGCTATCTAGCTTGCTAGCACAACCCCCCCTAAGCTTCACAAGCCCCTCTCTAAGCTTCACACCCAAGTGAGATGAACCAGTGTTTCTCAAACTTTCTACACCATGCACCACCTCAGAAAACATTGGGCTCTCCTCGGCCATGGCTAGTGTTAAAAATACAGCAGCGTTGGCCTACTCCATTCAGCTTAATTTATAGCGTAGCGCCGTTCAGTGCAAAGGTTGGCAGGTGCTGTGGGCTTCAACAGCTCATTAACTTCAGTTTCAACACGCTTGGAATGTTCCCCTCCCAAAAGTTGTTTGGAGCCATATCTTTATATGGAAAAGATAAAATTTCAGCATACAGAGATTCATCAATTTTTCATATCACTTTTTTTCCCAGTGAACTTATGTCATTTTCAAAAAAACATATCTTCCATGTACCACTAGAGGAAGCTGTGGTAGGTGTTAAGCCAGCAAGCTGACCCAATGCTAACATCTCTCAGTAGAGCACATACCTCCTACAGGGCTCAACAGTCCCCTTTAATCCAATCAAGGCAAATCCAACATAAAATAAAGCATATTTAAATCAGCTGGATCCACATTTTCTGCATTTGCTTCGAATTGTACTCATCCTGGCGTTATTCCCTGAGAAATTAATGGAAATATCAAAAAACACCTCAGCACGCAACGTCAAAGAAATTGAGAAAAACACTCCTGGATGAGTCCCGTTATCTGAATCTTGGCTGACAGAAGTACAGAAGTGTATTGTACAGCTTTAACAACCAATACAAATGCTTCCCAAAATCACAAAAGATACATGGCAAATAAACAGACAGTAGACACCTAACACTACTGTCCCTTTACAATGCAATTCAGCAAAGACCTAACTTAACACTGAGCTTGTGTTGCTAGCTTCTATAGGATATTTAAAATGGACTGCTACCAGTCGACCATCAAGAAAATAATTCTTATGCAGAAATTAGTACAGTTCAGTGAATAAAACAATCCCCTCTCAAAGCTAGAATTTGGTTAATATTAATGTCTGTGAAGCCATCAAGAAATACGCTTGGCTCTCAAAATGTTTTTTTTTTTTTTTTTACGAGAATCATCATTGGTTCCTTTTTCGCAGTCATTAGAATCATCACGACTAATGTGATGGCAATAAACTGAAAAACAACAATACAACATGGAGCATTGGTAAATTGTAGCTTTAATGTTTTTTTTGTGGTTCTCAGGGGCAATCATTGTTGCATCTGTAAGAACAAACAGATATCCAAGTGTTGATTTATTCATATCACTCTCACGAGCAGCAGATGTTGTCATTTTGCCAAAGTGATAAGTGAGATTCCGTAGACTCTCACAGCAGGGCGTTATGTTTTTCATCCCAGCCTTGATGGTAGTTCACGTTGTTCATTGTATCCTCTAGTCATTCATTTCCATTTGCTTTACCCCTTTCCCGTTTTTATTTTGCAGTTAAGATTCATGTTTCTTTTTATTTTTTCCCCCCTTTCTATTGTTTGTTTACATCGTGGAACTAAGGGAACATTTGTTCCAGTGAGGTAACTTTTTCACATGTTTATTGTGTGTGTGTGTGTGGATATCAAATATTGTTCTTAATTAAACAAAACAATCAATAATGCTACTTGTTATTGTGAAACAAACAAAAAATATGGACAGATTTTGATATTGAACACACACAGACACAGTGACCAGCTTGTTTTATGTCAGCGATGTTCGACCCCTCGGTGCCCTGACATGCAGCCTACATTAATTTAACATTATATAGAAAAAAGGAGACACACTTCCTGCCTCTGCCGTCATAGTGACCACCTGACACTTACATGCACGCGGACCAAAAACAGACCTCGGGGTGCTTTCAGGGATGTGAAACCACACACATTTAAAAGTAATTGGACCATCGACCGGTGCTGCGTGGGGGCCAGCAGAGTCATTTACTGTGACAACAAACCCCTTCACTTTACAGAACTCACCCACCAGTCGCACACACACAAACACACACACTAAAGATGGACACAAACCACACATGTATGGACACACAATCACACAGTACGTAGGTGTTGTCCTGCTTAAATGACATCTCAGAACCACTGAGGATCATTTTTTGGGGGGGCTTCATGCTTCTCTTGCATTCTCTCTCTGTTGCAAGAGCATCAAACTGTGGCTTTCGGTCTGATTGTTACATACATGACTCGTAGCGGCTCAAAAACCGCAATCGACAGGGGGTGACATTTGGAAGCAACGGGGCTGGGAGAGATGCATACAGCGCCAACAGAGATAAGCGGCTGCGACAAGATCAATGTGCACAGGAAGTTGTAAGAAGTAAAAACCATCAGAAAAGTGTGAATAATGTTGTCAAAGATCTGTCCTGCGCTGCCGCAAATTACTGCCGGTAGACAAAAAAAGGCAACTCCCCATGAAATTGGACCCGGGCAATTGCTGTATTAGCCACCGCACTTCCTCTCACCCCACATCATCAGCTTCACCAGTGAAGCGAGCCGGAGAGATTTGATTCTGGGCTTTTCTAATGCAGCGCAATATTGAATTGTTAGTGCAGACGGCTCTTATCTCCTTGTAGTTTATCTGCTTACCCTTCAACAAACAGCTAAGGAAATACAATATGAGTTTTTATCCCTCCATTCATAAACTATCTGTTTTTCTCAGTGCTAAACTTGTTTCATCTGCTAAACACTGGTGTGTTGCTTCCAGCCTCTGCAGCTCTCTAACACTCCTTCTGTCGTCCCTGCCAGACATTCATATGTCTGTCTGCCATTGCAGTAAAGAGACAGTAGCCAGGCACAGACGCAGACAAGCTGCTGAGCAGTTTCACTACTCCTGTCTCCCTCTCTCTCCTCCTGTGCTCCCCACAAAAAGAAAACCCTCCCTTTCTCCCCTGCTGATGGGTAACGTGTGTCGGTGCAGTCTCCAAACAGCTTGCACACCAAGCCTTCCTTCTGTCCTCTCCCCTCTCGTCCTTTCCTTCGATTCCTCTTCCAATTCTCTTCGGCCCACAGATCCCTTCTCTGTCGCCCCCTCTGTGTCGGTACCCTGTCTCCCTCTCTCCCTCTCTCCCTCTCTCTGTCTCCATCTTCTCACAGAGAAGGGACAGCTTGTTGCAGCAAGCAGTCCAGGCTGCATTAGTATCGTGCTCTGCACCACCGGCTGCCTAATCTCAACCATATAGTCTGTGTGCTCATCCATCCTGCTCCCTCGGAGAAAAGTAGTTCCCTTGCAAACCCATTCCACTCTGTTCTGTCTGATTCTGCTCTATTATGCTGACTAAATGTGCGCCCACACAGTTTCTCCATCTCAATATGCATGTCTGCAATAATTGAACGAACTCGATTCTCTTAAGTCCTGCCCTTTTCCACTCGTTTGTTTTATGTGATAGAGTTTGTTCTAAATTGTTATGATGGGATTACAAAATACAGAAAAGTATGCCCCTATTACAATCACGGTGTCTTTGATAATGAGACTGCTACCTGGAAAGCAATTATATTTCAAAAAGCCACTTAGGCAAAGTTCTGCCCAGCTGCACGCTTCCCTAATAGAATTGGATTTCAGGAAAACAATTACAATAGGAAAATAAATATTACCGGCAAATTACTGATAAACTGTGTAATATGTAAACTAATAATGTAAATGGAAAAAATGGTCCGTCATTACAAAGAGCGGTTGTTGGTTTTTTTCAGGACTGCATTATCTCCTCTTAAAAAACAAAAGACTGACAGCAATTTTAAAATGCTCAGACCTTCTGTCTCTTGAAAGAACCCAGTCACCTCACAAACTGTGATACCAAACTGCATGTCAGTTTCCTGTTTGAGCATTCAGAGCACACGCAGCCTGTTCCAACCCGAGTGTGTATAAGTGCTGCTGTATCTTAACTAAAGCTTTTGGTATGTTTCATTCTAATTCTGGACAGTTATGGCCTCCAGAAAACTACTTTCGGTCTGTCATTCAATCTCTTAACCATCTTTGTATACTAAAAGGGTCTTACGAAGCTTGCCACTGGTGTTGAATTTGAACATTGTTTGCACATTACATTAGCACACATTCTGGTTTAAAGGTTGAATGTGTGAGATACTTGACTGATGAGTCTAATTTCCAATGTGTCAAACACCGACGCTTTGGTTTGGTTGCCAGCCCAACCTACCGAGAGTGTTTTAGAAATGAGACTCCATAATCAGTCTTACAACTGGACCTTTAAATCCTTGGTAACAGTGATTGTCTATTGACAAAGAGAAAAGAAATACACATATTTATATGTTCATGTTTTAATTCAATAGGGAAAGCTCACAAACATGATATTGGAAATGCAAATATAGTTAAATTCAAACTTGCTTTAAGAAAATCAATATGACAAAACATCATAAACATTCTGAAGTACATGTAGTACTCTTGTAGTAACAAAGATTCTTATAAGGTTTGACAAGTTATGGTAAAATAAGTAAATGAGATATTTTGAAGAAGCTTATTTTGATGTACTGGTCATTGCACTGACACAGAACACAAGTGTCAGTGTTTGAATGATTGTTTACACATTTTAATACTCCACATTTGTTTTTGTGTATTCAGCACTTCAATGACCTAAGATGACCGGTTGATGGCGCAGTGACATTTGTTGAGTTGACACAATGAGCAATATCTCAGCTTATTATTGTCCAGCCTGTCCATTAATTGTATTCTGTGCTGTGTCTGCTCATTACCATTCAACTTTGGCAGACAGCAGGAGGAAAGAGACTTGAGATGTTTTCCAAGTGCCTCTGCACATCCTGACACAGCACGGGTCACTGGGATAGCTTTATACAAAATTCAATTCATGTATATCGACTTTGGTTCTGCAAGGAAAGGGGCATAACAATGACTTTAAATCAGTTTCTGGATTGACCGGGGCCCTCTGTGAATAACTACTTGGGATTTTGCATACAGCAGTGGGAAGCATATGGGAGTCGTCAAAAAAACAAGAGGGAGGAAAAAGAAAGAAAAGAGCGAAGGCTGGGGGTGTACTGATGGTAGATGATCTGTTGAGGACCTGAGGTAATAAACTGTACAATTGGTTCTGTAGGATCACTCATATGCTTTTGTCCTCTCTCTCTCTTTCCCTCTCTCTCTCTCTCTCTCTCTCACACACACACACACACACACACACACACACACACACACACACACACACACACACACATGCACACAGCGGCAGTCTATACAAACTGATCATTACGATAGCTACAACATCGAGCTCTGTTCTGATTTCCCAGATGAGCTGCAAGCTGTTTTATTGCTCGCTTGAATTGTTGGGAAAATGTTTGTGTGTTGTGTGTTGTGTGTGTGCGTGCGTGCATGTGTGTGCGTGTGCACGTCAGGGTGGGCTGGACGGCGTTTCGTCGCATGCAAACACAGTTCAAACTTTGGTGCTTTAACATGCTTGTAAATATTAAGCTTCAAATGATTAAATGACTAAATAATTGAAGTGCATTATCATTTAATGTATTTTCTGTCAGCTTTTAATTGAATAAGAAGACAATATTTTATTAATTGCCTCTGCAGTGTTCCTGGAACATCTCTTTCAAATCAATTAACCTCTGTGTTTGAGATATGTTTGGCAACCGAGCACGTGTTTGTCTGTGTAGAAACTAAGCTACATGAAAGAGCTCCACGGGCATTTCTTCCGAAAAACAAAAGTGCATTAAAATTGATAATAACGTTTTGACATAATTTGTGTGTTTATGTCTTTGTGTGTTTATGGTTTTATTGAAAAAAAAGCCAGAGGAAGAAAGAGGCTTACAGAAACCAAACGACAGGAGAGAGTAGACAAAAAAGTAAAAACAGAGAGTGTCAGGGGTGAACGAAAAGTAAAATACAGGGCGAAGTCATTTAAAAAAAAAAAAGATGTTCTCTGTCACCACTTTCTCTCTCCCCACAGGAAAATGAGGAGAGAGATGTCAGACAGTGTAGTGTATGGATGAGGAGGCTGATGGAAGACTGCTGAAAGGTTGAGTATCCAGCAGGGAATACGAGTGTGACCTGATAGAGGGGGGTTACCTGCAAACTTCCTCAATAGTGCTAATGGGAAGGAGAAGAACTTTATTTGAAACACGTCTTCTTCACTTTCTGTCTTTTTGCTTCTCTCCTGTCCTATTCCCTCCATCTCTCTGTGTCTGTCTCACTGGAGTTTGGGATTCAGCATGCAGGTAGGTATAGTTATGTCTCCTGCCGTTCTTTTATTGGCTACCGTATTCTGGCGTGTTACAGTGTGCATAATATCCACACCTGTGGCTCGGTGAGTGCCGTTTCCCTTCTGGTTATATCTGTTTAGCATGGCTTCACACACATATGGCTGCAGAAGCACATAGACATGCACACGGCTGAAAAATATATGTAAACTTATTCATGCATCCCCTCCACACCACTAACACACACACGCGCGCGCGCACGCACACAAAACGCACAGATACACAAATGTACAGACGAAGAAGTAAATCCGTGGGGAGTGGTAAGGGAAGTTAAGCACAGCAGGAATAGGTTTAAGTCATTAAATACCACTGGGTTATGCATAATACATGCCACATATGTGTGGGGGTAGAAATATTGCACATAGGCAGGGAGATGTCACAATAACATGGATGTAAGATATCCCTCAGAATCCTGGTTTTTAAGCGTCGGATCAAAGGATCAACACACACGACACGATTTTACTTTTGTCTGTGCAGCCTTTTCAAATCAGATGCGTGATGTGGTGGTATCAGAAGAAACTGACGGCTAATCCACCAACATGGACAGGTTTTCATCCAGACTACAGCGGGCGTCTGGTAGGAACTCTTCAGAAAAATTAAGGCACCTGGATCACAATTAAAGCTTTGTGATCTTAGAGAGGCAGGGAGCCATGACCCTGCAGAAACTTGACAAGCTCAATAACAAAGTTCTGTTCAATCGGTGGGACAGCACCGGGCCAAGTTGTACCACGTTAAAGTTCATGTTCTTGTTCTACCTTGCATTGCAGCGCCACCAGTTGATTGCTTATTAAGAGGCTGCTACATAAGGCAGTTAAGAGATTTAATTAAAAAAAATAAAAAAATAAATAAAATAAAAAAATGGAAAAAAAAAACAAAAAAAAACCAAGTACATCCACTGCTGAGGCAATTATTCCACTGAAATAAACATTTCATACATACAATTCTTTGATAATGTGCAGGCTGTAAAAACATTTTAAAAAATACTGTAAAATAACAGATTATCATATATATAATTTTTAAAAAAATATATGTTCCCTGTAATTTTAATACAGTTTTTATTTTTTATTTTTAGATAATTCATGTTTATTTTTTGTCAATTTGATGTTTAATTAATGATAGCACCAAAAAAAATCAAATATGCTAAAAAAATATTTAAAAAAAGTTTTATTGTTATTCACAGTTAGATATTTTTCTTGTTATTTTACATTAGACATGTAACTTCACAATCTATTTTTGTAATGTCATGGCTATTTCAAAAGTACAGGGAAAAGTAGTTAATTGCTATTAAATATGCCTCCAAGACACACACAGTGCTCGTCATAAAATCTGAAATCTGTATTTCTACATCTAAATGTTCATCATTTCTGTCTTTTGTTGACTCCTGTATTCTTGCTGAGGAAGAGAAAATGACACCCAGTAAGTCCATATACACAACATCAGCTGCGATCAGACTGTTAAACAGTGTGTCAGTCAGTCTGACGGCCAGTCAGCTCAGTCAGTGCTGTGGACAAGTCAGTCAGCTAGCCAGTAAGCTGGTCACTCAGCCCGTGAGTAAGTGGGAATCGGCTGTTTAAACCTCGACAAGTCTGGTGGACAGCTGACTGCTGGATGTCATGTACTGAACCTCTGAAGAAACAGACAGTGACATATTTGGTCAGTGAAACTGTATAGTGTGTGTGTGTGTGTGTGTGTGTGTGTGTGCGTGTGCGTGTATGTTGTACGTGTGAACAGTTAGGTGCTGTTTGCAGCCATTCTGGCAGGGGGATACACTTGGTGCCCTTCACTTCTCAGCTGTCTAACACTCACTCTCACTTTCTCACACACACACATACACAATCGCACGCACACTCAATCATGTCACCCGTCACTCTGATTCCCGCTGTTCACCGAGGGCCTGTCTCTGAGCCCAGTATGTCCAAAAGCAGTCGTTTTGCTGCATTAACACGTCTCTTGACCTCTCCGGTTAACCTAATACTTTCCTCGAGCAGGAAAAGACAACCGGCACGAAGGAACAGCAGGCAGAGACTGGGAGGTTGGGCGGAGGCGAGAACGAGTAGATGGATAGATGGTTAGTGTGATGCAATGACATATTCCATAGCACAGCAGACATATACGCACACATGCACTGAGGTGTGAGGGTAAGATTATAAGACAGTCAACAAAATAAGGTTAAAGCCACTTGCAACCGCTGTATTACCATCATAAGGCAGCTCAAAGATGATAAAGTTGAACTGATGTGGTATTAAGGGATCCACCTTTTCACATCAAAACAGAATCAGAATTAAATTCAGGACACATAATGCTCCTCTCTTTGTTCTCCACCATCCCCTGTTGATGGTGTTCCTGCCCCTATATTATATATATATATATATATATATATATATATATATATATATATATATATATATATATATATATATATATATATATATATATATATATATATATATATATATATATATATATATATATATATGCCGGGGAAGGGCAACTTTAACGCCCTCAGAATATCAAATGTTAAAGCTGGAGAGGTTTGAGAAATACTTTCTGTGACACTAATGAAAATTTTAAATGTGAAAAGGCTGTCATTGAATAAAAAAAACACCTTCACCTTTGCAACAGACACCACAGTGGATTCCAAAAATGTGTCATGGTTTGACCCACTGAGCTACTTAGGTCCGTACACAGTGTTCAACTCAGTCTAAAACAAGAGTGTTATCATACATATCTACAAACATATACAGTACCATAATGACAGACTATATTATTATGACTCCAGTGTGTTCATTATTTTTTTTTTGTATAATTTCAGTTTAAAACATTCAAAAATTAATTCATTATCAACAGTCGGTGAAGAAGTAACTGTTTTGAAGTTGTTGTCTGTGTATTGTATTGCGGGGACATCGACTCAAGCTAGCATGCTAACCAATTAGCCGTAGCTTATCCGAGTCCAAAGCTCCTGTGCTAGCTGTATTTACTGTGTAAACACCAACACTCCCTTGGTGCTCCGAGCTCCCAGGGTAGACAGCTAGATGAATGGCTAACTAAGCTAACTAGCTATGGGTAGCCAAATTTAGCAGCAGTTAGCGGCTACCCCAGGTGATGTGCTGCCCCCAATTTGTTTTGAGCGTGAATTCGACAAATGACCAGTTCGTACATATTGCACATCTAAGACGACAGAGGCATATTGTGCTCAGGTTTCTCTGAAGTCCCACTTGAGTTTTTAAGTGCTTGACCACTTATTTAGCCTTCAACTGACCACAGAAGATGTTCATATTCACATAATTTCACAATTTTACATGTGACAGCTGCATGATCAAGATTATTGTGCAGTTCCATTAGACAAATTAATGTTTAGCAAATCCGTTTTCCAGAAATGACTTTCACGTGAAACATGGATTATGTTCACAGGTAATGTTTTTTCACAATACCGACGACGACGACCAGGGCTCATATAGTGAATCCACACTTGGTTTTGTTTAGGCAACAAAAACACTTTGGGTAATGTTAGAAAAGACTGTGATTGTAGATGAAATATTCATAAAGTAAACCTACTCTCCTGCGCCGAGTCTTTGCTGGCATTTTTCAATATTTAATTTTCAATCTTTTCTTAAACGTGTGCTGTGAATGCCCTGACACAAACACTTTGTCTTTTAATTGCTATGAGCGCAAACTATATTTCAAGAGAGAATACGGATAAAAATAAACGAAATACACTGTCAGACAATGTTTTCCAGGCAGTGTATGATCAGTGTGTTGCAGCTGGACAGATGTTCTCATTAGAAACCTTGGGTTAAATCGTTTTAGATACCTCTCTCAAGGGCAACCCAGCAGGAGATGTTGAGAGAGCCCTAACAAATGTGTTATCCTTACACGTGTCCTTCAGAACTTGAGCGGAGTGGACGGGAGGCAGTCAGCGAGTACCGGGAGGCCCGCTGAGGTAAACAGCAGCCATAATCAGGAGAGAAGTTAGGTAAACACACACGGGGAGAGGGAGCTAATCCTCCGGCGAGTTAGCCGCGGTAGCGACATGAGGAGTGAAGAGGGAGCTAAGGAACTTTAGACGGAGTTGAACGATGGCGGTGTGTAAACTTGTGTGTCCGCGCGTGTATACTCAGTGCGCTCATAGTGTTCGTGTACACAGCATGTGAATGTGTGCCGTGTAAGCATCATGTGTGTCCGCGGCTATGTAAATATCTCACATGATGTGCGTGTATAAGTGGCGTGTGGGTGGGTGTGTGTGTGCTCGCACACTTTGTGTATTTGTGATCCACAGAGGCATGCAGTGCGAGGCAGACTCTGGCTGCTGTAATCCGAGGTTTACACGCTGTAATGCTGCTGAAAGCCTGCAGGCCTAGCTGGCAGAGAGAGAGAGAGAGATGGAGAGAGAGAGAGAGATGGAGAGAGAGAGAGAGAGAGAGAGAGAGAGAGAGAGAGAGAGAGAGAGAGAGAGAGACATTATAGAGGAGTCGAGAGAGAGGAGCTACAGGAAGGGCAGACATGAGAGACCAGAATTAGACTGATAGATGGAGGGAGAAAAGTCTAAACGGGGGAGAGGAAGTGCCATAAAGGAAAGGTATAGTTAAGATGGATACATGCAGGAAGACACATAAAAAGAGAGCAAGAAGGATTTTGATGGAAGGACACTGAGTTTGGAGGTGGACAAATACTATTCATATCAATGCTAATAACAATAATAGTTTTTTTTTTTTTTTGGTAATGGGACAACAAAAAGCTGCTAACAAAAATAAAGATAGACTAGATAGAAACATCCATACCATGTTTCTGTTGATGAAGTCCTGCTCTGAATTTATTTATTATCCTCTGTAAATATATATTTATGGCTGTTTTACTGTGCTCTGTTCTTTCTGGCTCCATTTACAATGCTCACTAGCAAGACGGTTCAAAATGAGCTGTTGAATCTATTAATATCAATGCACTCCTTTGCGTGTGTGCAGTGAAGCCTGGCCAGACAAGGAGAAACGCAGATGTAAGAGTGACTATTTCTCCATTTTAGTCCAAGTCAGTTCTTTTTGGTCTGGATTTCAAGAGATGTTGGGATGCAAGAGCTACTTTGTGGCTTACTGACCCGTCCAATGTTCACATTCATTTGTTGGAAACCTCTTGTTTGCCTGGCCTGGTTTGTTTGTGACCTTTAACCTCATTCTGTGTTACAATATAAGCAATTGCATATTAATGCATTCACTTGGCATTTTTTCCCAAAGTAACTTTCACATTTTTAAGATACACTTACAGCAGCAACACTAGTCTAATGATGTCAGTTAAATAAAAAGTAAACTACACTTGCACCCAGTAGAGCTGATAACTCCGCCAGGGCCCGAAAGTCTGCTTTAATTCAATCATACCTAATGCAACACCACATTAAACATAATTACATCCGTTAGCTCTGGATTTTTATTTGGATCTGCATCAAATTGTACTCACTCGTAGATTCCATTCACAAACATACAGCTAATTTTTTTCCATCAAGATACATGTATTATTCCCTGAGAAATTAATAACAATAAAAAATAATTTCCTATCTCACAACGTTAAATAAAGTTAATGTAGTTTTGTGGAAATGTGTTGATAAACCAAACGACCAAATAATCAACAAATGGACCGATATTTGAAATTACTGCTACATTAAAGCACTTAGGGCCATATTTTTTCAAAGGCTAACAAGCTCACAATAATAGGTTTGTGTTTTCAAAGACCTTAGTTTACCATCGTTCACTCTTTCCAGCCTTAAACTGGCACTTTTAACTTTCATCCACTTAAAAGAGCCTTTTCCGAAAGCCAATTTTCAGGAGTGGAAACTGCTGACTTGTTACGAATGGCAAAGCTAAACACAGAATAGAGGAGACGGAAGGGAAAAAAAAAAAAAAAGAGAGTGTTTCCACACCAGGATTAGTGTGGACATGGTCCGGGGCTAGAGAATTAAGACACAGATAGACAGAGACCAAAGGCATGGCATAGATAGTCACACCTTTAATATAATTCAGCGGGTTTTTTTGGTCCTAAAAGGGACAATTGCGAAAATCAGAGAAAGGCAGAACGGGGGAGGGGGGGGGGGGAGAGAGAGAGAGAGAGAGAGAGAGAGAGAAAGAGATGGGGGGGGCACAGAATGAGGTGACAGGAAAGGAGATGAGAGGAGAGGAAATGAAATGAGAGAGGGAGGGCTGACAAGAGGTGGAAGAAGAGGGAGGGAAAGATGGATGGCATATCAAACCAATGCAAATCTGTTCCCCCTACTGTAATCACTTTAATATGTGTAACCGAACACACACACACACACACACACACACACACACACACACACACACACACACACACACACACACACACACACACAGAGGAAAATCCGTAAATCCTTCTTGCCAATGCTTATTAAGGCTATGAGAAAATCTTCTGTAGGCATGTGGTGATTCACTCGTAGATTATTTCATGATATGATTGTTTGGTCTCCAGTCCCCTCATGGACTCTGATAGGCTGTGGTGTACGTGTGTGTATATCAGGGAATTAGGAAGAAATACCAAAGGGCAGCAAATAATACGAGTGGTTAATAGATAAAGAAAAAATGAATTTCCTCACTTTTTTTTTTTTCAATTCAGCACAAACAGATGAAAAGGACCTTCAGAGACATTTTGAGAAAAAAGAAAAAAAAAACATGATTAAAAAACTTCAGTGGAATGGACAACATTCTCAGGTCTAAGGTTTTAGTTCAAGGACAAAGTGATGCAGCAGCAGCAACACATTTTGATTAGTAGATAGTGTGAGTTCAGTTTTTAGGTTCAGGTCTAATTCATTAATTTTCTTTCGGGTCATGGGGGCCACGTGTTAGCTCAGGATACTCTGGTGAGAAGGCAGGAAAACTACCAAGGACAGGTTCTTGGTTATATGTGTTTACACGGGCAGTTCTGCCCATGTGCTCTGGTCTCAGTAAAGGTTGCAGCTTTAATAAGGAGCAGATTTTAGGGTTGTGGGTGGATGGTGCTCCCTGCCCTTTATCTTGAACTATAACATTATTGGGTTGGGCAAAGAAAAACGTTCTTTCCTTACTGATATTTCCTCTGTAAAAGTGGCTCTTTGGGGGTTAACTGCTGCCTGGGGAAACTTTTATGATGGTTAGTGCATGTGTGATGAAAAAACTTTCCTCTGAAAATGAGGTCTTGGTAATTATGAGGGGAATAATTGGCTGGTGTTCTTAATAGCTTTGGGCCAATATTTACTGATTATCCAATGGAAGAGTGACGAGGCCATGATTGGCCTCTAGAGGCAGGATCACACCTCAGAACTGATGTCATGCAGCCACTCTTTGCTTCTCTAACCCTCTTTTTAAGTGTCTCTAAATTCATGTCAACACTAATCAGAGCAGTTTTCTTTTTTTTTTTTTTTTGCTGACTTTACTCTTTTTGCGCCTTTAGAAACTGCTTGTGAAAAAGAAACTGTCTGTACAATGGCATTTTTCTTCATATACAGGGGCAGAAATACGGTAAAGCAAGCATTTTCTGGAGTCTGAACATCAAGTTAAGACTTTTTCTCATACGGGAAATTGTGCTAGTTGTTGTGGCTGAGTGTCTTTTGAGTGGTGAGAAGGAAGGGCTTTACTGATGAATTAGTGACTAAACCCTCAGTCATACCCTGCTGCTCATTTTTAGACTGGAGGATTATGTGTCTGCTTATAAAACGGAGTTAAGGACTGGATGTTGAATCCGGGACAGTGCGGCACCGAGATGTGTCCCATCAATTCACACGGCCTCTTCAGCGGCTCCATGATTTGCAGCAGCCCCTTCGTTTCTGCTGGTACTGACGGGAATGACTGTCAAAGAGCCAGCATGGATTTAGCTCGAAGAAGAAAAAAAAAAGTGGAAAGTTATGGGATATTTGCCAATTTCATGGGAAAGTAATGTAATGCCAGGTAATGCTATTCACTCACACCTGAGCGGAGACACCTGTCAGCTGTGCCACAGAGAAAGAGGTTCTCCTCACACAGCCAAGTTTCGTCTATGCACACTCACCTTTTGCTGGTCTCTTTAAATGCATAAATCTGCAATTTGTCAGATTTGAGCGTTTCATTTTTGGTCACACCATTGTTGACACGAGCATGGGAATCTTTGCAGCCCCTCTCTAGTGTTTGACTCATTGCTCCAGTTTCTCCACTTTTAAGGTGGGCGTGGAAAACTGCCTGTAAAAATGAGAGAGGGGCTGACAACTTGCTTTTTAACATTCATCGATTCTTTTGTCTTTGGAACTTTCTCTCAGGTTAAAACGTTGGTGTTTTGTGTTTCCTCACACCACTGATATGTCCATATTTGTATGTGTCATACATGTTCACAGTAAATGTCATATCACAATTATATTATATCTATACGAGCTGACCTTACTGTCATGAGGTCGATGGGTTGGTGGTGTTCTGATAGTGGTGTGATGGCTGCCAGAGACCACTGTTCAAGACTGTGTTTCAACCTTTGTGAGCTCGAAGCCCCTGGACAAAACTGGATATTTATAACGAGATGTCGGGACCATATCTAGCTGTTGTTTGTGGTGACAGTACTATGTAATCCAAACTGTAATCTTTCCCTAACCCTAAACAAGTGTTTTATTGAGCTAAACCTTACCTGACTACAATTGTAACAACATAAATTCAAAACTGCCAACATTTATTCCGGTGATTGGCTCGATCTGTCTCCTCACATTGTTTCTAGACTACATGTGCTCCTGTCTACCTGTTTGTCTGCCTGTCCATCGCTTTTGTATTCTTCAGTTGACATGTGGTGTGATGTTCCTGCGGGGCAGCATTTCAAAAGGACTCAGCTTTGGCCTGGTGTTGTTTTCCTGGAAAGAAGCAAGATCTCATTCCTGAATTTAAAAAAACAAAAAACAAAAAAAAACTCTTATGATTCCCCAAACCTCTTTGTTTCTTTCTTTTCTACAACATCAGCACTAACACATGCAAACCGGTCTGCTCCAGTGGGACATGACGTGTGTGTCTGCGGACACTTGCCTTTCTCTCCTCTGCCATTTTTATTATTCACCTCCCTTAATCTCATTCTTGTTCTGTAATCCTTGACCAATCCTCCCGTGCAATGCACCTGTCCTGCCTCAACGTTGCGGCTCAGGTCCTCCTGCCCTCTTCTCTCTGCAGGTCGCTCGTCTGCTCTGGTTCACAAAGCTGTGGTGTGTTAAACACGAGGACGCAGCCTTGTTGTCAGACGCCACTGCTCCTTCACTCTCATTTCTTTTCCAGTGATCCCTCCTTCAGCCTCTGCTGCCACCTGAGTAGTGCTATGTTTACAACCAGGTCACAGGCAATTAAGCCTCCCCCTTATCTCTCCTTCACATCCTTGCTTCCTGTCAATCCGTTCACCCGTCCATCCATCAATCCATCCCTCCACCACACAGCAAACATTAACCCAAGGCCCACCTCATTTGCCTATTCTTTTTTTTTTTTTTTGCCCCCAACTGTCCATCCATCACTCACCTCTGCATTCATCCGTCCATACATCGCTCTGATTTGACTTCAGTAAAAACATTAGCTTGAGGGCTGACACGTGGCTTTTCCTTCATTTTTTTTCTCTCCTCCCTCCCTGAATCCTTCCTCCTCCCCTCCCATCATTTCACACAGAACTCAGATTAGCTCCTCCACCCCATCACTTTCTTTTTAATCTCAACTGAACCTTTATTCTTCCATCAACCCAGACATGCCCATCTTACTTTTCTCTCGACCATGACCCAAAGTAATGTAATAACATTAAACATCAGAGAAAGAGCTTGTGCAGATTTCTTCTCCCTGCATGAATGCAACCTAATCACCAGAATAAATGTCAGCTAAGTACATTTCTGCAAAATTTAGTTCAAGATTTCTCTTTACGTTGCAACTTTGGGTTTATTTAGCTTCAGTTTTCAATGTATTTCTTGTTGCAACGCTGCGCTTAGGCTCTGACCAGAAGGCCACGTAGTTATGGTACGGAAAACATCATGGTTCATCTTAAAATACTTCTTTGGTAACACCCTGTTCTGTCTCCACAGACACAGCTGGAATTTGCCCCTAGGTCTACTTAGAAACACCCAGTTTGGACACCACACACGACTGGAAACATCCCAACTTCCCTTTAAAAATGTCCAGCGTTTTGATCGCCACAAACTCAGCTGGAGATGGCCCAGCTTACTGTGAAAAGTTTCCGGTTTTGGTCTCCACAAACTGGGCTGGACATTATCCCGAGGTGTCCCCAACTTTTGTTGCCACAAACATGCACACTATTGTTGCCACGAGCATGGCCGGAGGTGGCCTGACTTCTCATAGAAAATATTTGGTCCCAACGTCTCTCTGAAAATATCCAGTGGTGTCACCCTTACAAATGCTGACCAATGCAGATTCTATGGTCGCCTGTTTAGCAGCTTCTTTACATCCCCTCCACATCTCGATGTGAAAGTCTCTTAACAAACATGTCAGTGAGGTACGTAACATATGCAATGTACAAACTTGGACATACAGTTATCTGTCTGCACGTCTGCATGAATCAACATTCTTTCAGTACCCCGCAGTTTTTCCCTTTTTCTTTTTTCAAAAAGCTCTGTTCCTGTTAAAATGCAGACGGGGAATGTCAAACTTCACTGCAGCACAGCGTAGATCAGCAAGGTCGAGGGTTGGTGAAGTGGGTTCACATCCGAGATTTATAATGCCAGCTTCCTAAGCAGTCCTCTGTATGCTTTTCTCTTCAGGCACCGGATTTATCCAGACGACTCTGCCGACAATATCTCAGAAGCAGGTAGAGGAGTCAAATGCAAACTTTTGTACAGGCACACAGTCGCACAGCTATTAATTTATCCCTGCGTTCTTTCTCTCTTTCCACGAGACCCTGGGAGCATCTACAGCACACCGACTGCTGAATTCCTTCAATGATAATATACAGCAAAAGCTTATTAATTGCCTCAACCTATACAGTAGCATTCTTAGGCTAGTTTCCCTTATGTCACTGCAGAAGAATCCATCTTGGCTGAGACGCGAGGCGGGAGTGACAGTGGAGCATCTGGGGAATAAAACTTCTCCTGGCTCGTCTCGACAAACAGAAAGCAGACGAGTGGCTGCCGGGCGAGCGTTTGGTGCTACCCATACTGTTTACATAACGGGTGTTTTTGTTTGGCGCCACGACGACTTTCACGACAGGCTTTGTGTGACAGCAGGTAATAGTTAAAAAATGCTGTCTCCCACTCCTCTGCATTTCCTTTTTTTTTTGTCAGCTTCACTCGCCTTACTTCCCTCTTACTCGCTCTGCCCCCACTTCTCTCCGAGCTTTGCATTTGATATCTCTCTTCCCTCTCGCGGAGACACACGCAGCACAAAAAAAAAAAATCACGTGCGCTCCCACACTTAGCTGATCCAAGGACACCAGAGGCAGTTTGTCAGCTTCAATCAGCGTCCGGTGTCCGCCGCGCTGTGGTCACCCGGAATACAACTCGCTGGTCAGTGCGTGTGTGCTCGCTCATGACTGACACGACCTTCCGGCTAAAACAAATCGTTGACATCAATCAAGCCACAGAAGAAGCCAGCGAATACACGAATACTCATGAATTCATAGAGGTAAAAGTTGTTATCTCAGGGGTTGTATCGATTGCTATTTAGTCCTCCTGTCTTAATCACACTTCAGAGAAGGACAGAAGAAAAGAATGGGGACTGAAGCCTTCAAAGGAATACGATTGTTTGTGGCTGTGAGTTAAACGATGAGACAAACTTTGTAATAAGAAAAACAATATATCTCGTTGCCAATACATCCAAGCGTCACCTGGGTTTTGTTCTGAGTTTTGACGGCATGAAAAGCCTGCAACTTCAGAACGAGAAGAAGACTAATGAGACACTGTGTGTTTGCAGTAGGCCTGACTGGGTAAGCTAACCGCTTGTTAAAACGCAATGATTTATTTTTCTTCCTCTGCGTGGATTAATACAGAGTTTGTTGAGAATACCTCTGACGGAGCTCGACAAGCGGCTCCACTGTTGTTTATGCAAGACTGGCTGCACATGTCTCGAACATGTCATTCTTTTTGGTCCTGAATGCAGAGAGATGGAGTTAATGTCAATATATATAAGACAAACAGGTGGTAGACACAATTTTGTTTGACAGGTTTAGTCACCACTCATCGAACCTTTGCTGTGAGGTTAGCTTTCTATAAAAAAAGAAAAAAAAAATCACTTTGTACATTTAACTCTGCAGAGGTTTTTGTTAGTTGGTTAAATGCAAATGAATAAAGGCTTTCCATGGCAAGCAGAAAAGAACTACAGCTAGGTGTTGCAGAATCCAGGTGTAGTATTTGAATCAGTGACACAGTATCAAGATTTCAATGACACAGTATCAACATTTTTCAGTAGAGGAGACTTAGTATGCTTAATTTCAGGCTCATTATTTTATTTTTGGTTACTACTAGAATAGGTTTACATGTTCTAAAGCTAAATAACAAAATGCATCAGTTTTCTCATACTGCCCGTTGCTGTAGTAATGCTCTGTTTCAGCTCCTGTCTCTTTAAGGCCCCTCCTCCTGAATACTCAGCCTCCTCTGATTGGTCAGCTCACACATGCCTGACCCAGCACTGCTAACAACGACAATAGGGCAGCTGTGTCAAATCAATTCTTACATACCAAACTTGCCCTAAGGAATATATATGATTTATATATATATATATATATATATATATATATATATATATATATATATATATATATACAAATGTGATGTAGTGTAATGTCATGGAATCACTGAGTTAAAGGCTGGACTACTGAGGAATAGTTCAGGAGCAGTGTTTTCTGTGGGAGAAAGGAGCTTCAGTTGGTGCCATATTCAACCTTTTAACTTTCAAACTCTTTAATGCACAAGCACATTTTTAAAAGACCAAAGGAAAAGTTAAAAAAAAAAAAGTTACAGTATGTTTGGGATTGTGTCATGACCTTGATTGGCAGGGTTTAAGCTGGTATATTTTAAACTGTATTTCTTTATTCTTTAATCACAAGTTTTAACTTTGTGGTATGATCAAAATTCACAACACTACATTTTGGGTATTCTAAAACCTTGAAGATAAGACATGAAAAGTTTGGAGGCCAAACATAATCACTCAAAGTTTTCACCTAAAAATAGATACTAAAAGGAAATGTCTGAGAACAAAGATAAAGCTGCAGAAAGGAAATCCCGAGGACGGTAGCTGATTGTTGCATCTCATTCTCAAGCCGTCACATAAGCTTAGGGTCAGTGGCTCAGGCCGACCATCAGGACAGGAATTAAATCTTAACAATAAAACACAAAATAAATGACATACAGCTGTTTTTCCTTTTGAGAATGTTCTTCTCCAGGAGGGATTATATTTTGCAAGGACAATCAAATATTAGAGGTAGGAATAAGGAATAAAAGACTGAGGGGAAAGTAGGGGAAAGGACAAAGAGACTCGCTTAATGGGCTCTTTGAACCGATGGGCAAGAAAGTGTCTGTATGTGTGTATGGGAGAGTTTTTCCCGATGATTTTAACCTCTGGTAAGTCCTAAAAAAAGCTTGAAAGCATTCTGTCACACACACACACACACACACACACACACACACACACACACACACACACACACACACACACACACACACACTGCTATCAGGTGAGATGACCGAGAAGGAATGCAGTGGAGGGGAAAGGATCTGTGAAGCAGGACAAATCAATGTCGTCCTCTCTTCCCAAACTCTCTGCTCCTGTTTCTTTTCCTTTTTTCCCCCCGTCTTTCCTTTCACCCACACGTCTTTTACCACGTCTCCCACTTCCTGCCCACCTCCCTCCTCCATTCTTTCTGCAATCTTCCACCTGCCCTGGAGGTGGGGGAGACATGCTGAATAAAGATACATGCAAATCTACCTAATAGGATGGAAAATTGGAGGGAAATAGGGATCTATCCCCTTTGGAGATATTTTTCTCTGTCACTATCTTTCCGCCCCCTTCACCGCGCTGTCACCCAGATTTGCTTTTTTCTCCCCCCTCTTATTTATTTATTTCTTTCTTTCACTTTCCCGCTCATCTAACTTACCATCCGTGTTTTGTTTTCTGACTCACATAATGCCCATCTCTCTTTCTGCCTTTTTCTGTGTGACTCATCGGTACCTCCTCTCTAACCTCCCTCTCTTCTCACATCAGCCTCTGTATCTCACCCCGCAGGGCTTTTTTACATAATTGTAATAATCAGCTGCAGTGTGGTGATGCCCCTCATCTAACCTCCCTAAAATAGCACCGGTTAGCTTGCCCTTTACAGCCGCATCATCGCTGTTTGTTTCATGATCGGAGTGTGCGTGAGGAGCCGTTGTACACAAGCTCCATGCTGTGCGTGAAAATCTCAATTTGTTAAACACCTTATTATGCCCCCTCCCTTGTTAGTAACCGTGGCATATTAGATTTTATCAGAAATATGTATCCAGCCTTTAAGTCTTATTCAGCTCAGTGTCACTGTTGAATAGTTTAAGAAGTTTGCTCAGACTGTTTGAGTCAAATCCTGCTATATGCATGTACTCATGGAAATCACATTACCTGAAGTGCACTCATCCACACACATTTCAGTTCAGATCAGAAGAGATTTGCTGGCCGATGAGGATGGCTGGGGTTAGGGTTAGGTCATCTCTTTAGTCAAGAGTATTGGGTGGATGGCCAAGAAATTTCAAACATGTATGACACACAAAGAATATGTAATCTGATGTCATCTAGCTCCACAAGCTGGTCAAAGCTTTTACTTATCTGCTGAAATAATTCAACATGGACTCAAAGGGTTTGCACATTATGTTCAACAGACTGTCAATGTTTCCTGAGGATGTTCCCTATAACTATGTGATCTCTTGACCTTGTCATCTAGCGCCAGCGTGATGTTAACATTTGTGGACTTATGTTAATTATCTTTTGAATGACACCATGGATTTTGGTCAGAACCTTTATGTCTCTCTCTGAAACCCCAGCAGCAATTTCAAGGCTTTAGAAGCGTAAGCTTTGTAGGCTAGGCTATAATAATAGTGTTGATGCTATTCAATCAGTAACGTTGCTGACCTTGATCTTCATGAATGAATGATATGCTGTAAGATCAGAGATTAGCGTCCTGTTACCATGGATAAGTTCAATTTAAGTGGATGCGCCGGAGGTTGAGCCTATAATTTGAGCAATCTGAGGGGCTGGGGACAAAGTGAGTGACTTTTCATGTAACACCATCATAACATCAAAAATGTAATCATTATATACCAGTATTTTGATTTAACAGCAAATGCCTGAAATACAAGAGCATTATTCTGATGTTGGTGAACATGCTGTCATTTTGTTCATATCCTGACAGTATATCTACTCCTCCACTGTTGAAATAGCCTGATTCACTGATTATGTAAATATGTGTAAATCAAAATGTTTAACTACTTCACATACTTACATATGGACACTTGCAGCAGATGAATGTGGAACCGTTGTCTAGTGTCAAAGTCAACACATAAATCATTCTGTACACCATGGATAAGAACGAAAAACACATTTTTCAGTGGAAGGGACTTTAGAGTTCCACAAGAGTCAACACTGGTTTGGGCTCCCAATCCAGGAAAAAAGCCATTGCACTCAGACATGTTTGATTTCGACAGCTGATATCTGGATGTGTCCTGTTGTACTCCTGCACTGAGAGCAGATGTAAGTACCATCTGAACAGAGACCAGTGACAGGATATTAGTCTGTAAGCCAATAAAAGGTGAGTGTTTGGGCAGGAGCCAAAAACAACAGGAAGCCACCATCCACATGTCTTGGGATGCTGCTTTGTGGGAAAGACACAGCGATCTCTCCAATGAGCCAAAATGACAGACAGACTGTCCCCATAGACTACAATGTCAAAGAAAAGCACTTTAAAGAGTTAAACTTATTTCATTTTGTGACACTAACCATAAAAAACTGAAGAGATATTAAAAAATAAAAAAATAAAAAAAAAACAAAAAAAAAAAAACAAGCAAATGTGTACTGTAAATGTAAGAGAGCTGGAACGAGTTGAATAAAAGATGGATCTCTGAGTTCTGGGACAGGCACTGGCAAAATAAAATTCACTACTATTCTTGCCAGGAGGAGACAAACTGCAGAGAAGCCGGATTCAGAATATGCTCCTGCTCCTTATCCATAGGTTAATACAAGAGTCTGTGGTGAAAATCTATTCTCTGTTACAGCTGATGAAAAAGGAATAAAACAGCTCTGAGTGTCACTAAAGCTTAGCCCTATGAAAGAAACTGTGTCAACAATCATTAACTCTGTTTGGAACTCAGTGGAAATGGGTAATGTTTGATAGCAAATCCTCTCTGCGTGCATGTGTGTGTGCTTAGTCGAAAGCAGAGAAAACCCCACTGTTTCTCTCTGCGCTGCACGCTGACGGTCATGCAGACTGACATTAATTGTCGTGCAAAGCCAAAAGGGTTAGCTTAGCATTTCCAAACACGTCAGATGATTTATGCAAATGCCGCGTGTGTTCCCGAATGAACTGCCGGCTATTACGTGTGTTTGAATTCGCGGTCACACTAAGCCATTACGTCTTTTAAAAGATGTCTTTCAATCGTTCAAAACATGTAATGGAAGAAATGTGTCACGCGGGATGACAGGGCTTGCGAGGGGAGGCGTCAGAGGTCTCGTGTGTGTGCAAAGTCACTTAGCGTAATTTACCACATATGTCAGACAGGAGTGAAGACGATAATTGAAGGTGACCTCAATTTTTAAGAGCACTGCAGTTTGCAACGCAATTGGTCCTTTGCGAAGAGAAAGGATATTTCTGTCTCTGAAAGATGGAGAATATGTGCTGATGCGAGAGAGAAACAAGAGCATGAGCATGTGTGAGAGAGTCAGAGTGTAATGATTGTGACTCTATCATGACCCGCACTGCCGTTTCTATCTCTTATACAGGATCTATAAGGATTAGGCCATCTATCTCCTCTCTACCTGTCTCTCTAGCTCCTCTTGCCTGTTTCGTTTATACCTTTCTGTTCCTCACATCTACCCCTTTAGCTAATTCTAGCAACGTATCAGTCTTTCTCCGTTCACTTATCACCTCCCCGTCCCTGTCCATATCCCCCCCCGCCCCCGCCCCTTCCTTGCCACCACCCGTTTTGTATTGAGCTGCTTCTGAAGTATAAATCTGATGCCATTTTATCCTCTGTGAAGTCACTGAAGATATCACAGATAGCTAACGAAGCAATTACACATGGCAGACATGTCGAGAGCAGTGGAGCCTGGCATGGCTGAAGATGTATAGCGAGGAAGATATAGGCTCCAGTGTATTGCCAGTTGAAGGTAATGGAGCAGAAAGCCAATTCTGCCACAGTGCAGCGGTAATAATTACAGCAATCTCAGGTGTCCGCTATTATCATTATGACTACGCAACTGTATGCATATGTGTGAAGTATGATCGGGGTAAATGTCGTAAGACGGGATCGAGGAATGAATGAGGCGAGAGCAGATCGGGGAGAGGCAGAGGAGACATGAAATGGCAGGCAGGAGAGAGGGAGTGATGGAAAATGTTAAGGCGAAAGGGAAACGGAGAGGTCCATAGATGAATAACTTAATTAAGATAAGATAGGAAAAACAAGAAAAAAAAAAAAAAGAAAGAAGTTGGACTGCGGGCCCGTTGTTAATGAGACTCTCAGCCGGGATGAGACAGACGACTGAAAAAGGAGACGGTGAGGGAGGATTTGAATGGAAGCTCAGGTTAAGTGGGATTCTCAACAGAATGCGCAGTTAATACCATAATTAGGGGAGTATGCATACTGTTAATGGTGTGATCAGGGAGATGCACGCTCAGTTTATATCGCCATATCCACGCGGTTGTGCGGCGCAGCGCTGAGTAGCTCGGCTCTGTGAGGCCTGCAGTCAATAATTCACAAATCTTAAATGCGAGCACTGAATGGCTTGTCTATATAAAATGCATGGGGATGCAGCCATTATCCATATTTTTCATTAGACACACTGGTGTCCTAGAAGCAGTCGGGTACAAGAGAAATACATTTAGCTGCATATGGTATGAAAGTAAACGCAAATGGTGTCAAGATGTGAAACAGGGAGAGTGCACATGAGGGAGACGATCTATAATTTATTCAGAAATATCACCAAGGGTGATTGAAATTGGTTCAAGAGGTAAGGTCACTGTCAGCTGGCCACAACTGTTAAAAGACACAAAATCACCACAGAGTAAAGGCTAAATAATAGAAGGAAGGTTGCTCTAAGGAAGGTTTGCAAATTGCGGGGATGAAATATTTAGCGGATAAGCCCCTCCGCTATGTGGGCTGAGGGGAATGTTAAACACACGCCAATGTTAAAATGTTGCATCGCCGAACATAATACTCACGTCTAGAGATATTTCCAAGAGAATTTCCACAAGTAGATGCACAAGGAAGCTAAGACAGCAGCTGCTACAATGATTCCCTGTTCTCTGTGTGCGATTGAAACGCAAATGCTCCCAAATCGATCAGGAACTTCTCCTGCAATCTGTTACCATGAACTGAGGGATATGTGTAGCTCTGTCTGGTAGCTTCCATGACCAGTGGCTGCTCTCACAGGAAGGAATGAAGGAAGGAAGGATAAAATGTGCCTCTATCATGTTATTCAGTTAAAACTGTTGCTGCTGCTGATTGCTTTATGTTGCTGATTGTAGTTGGAAGTATGAGATCGCCTTCTCACTGTTTCTATGACACACTCGGCCTAACATCTATTTCAGTCAGTATGTTTTATTAATAATCTCTACAGGGCATTTTTTGGATTTTGTTCTTTTTGATCAACGCAAAAGGCAGAGCTGTCACACCGAGGTCAAGATTTATTCTGTTTTTCAAAAATAATGGATCATATCACAAGATTTCAGACCCACAGCTCAAGCTCATTTTCTTTTCTTTTTAAATGCTTGCAAAGGTTTTTACATTCCAGGTAACTTCCAAGTGCACAGCCGTATTGGACTATATCTTTGGATACATTATAATAAAAAGAGCCATTTTAACTGCACAGTGGTGATTCCTACTGTGTAATTAGCCTGAGAAATAAGTATCATCACATGAGGGGAGAGGTCACCCTGGGGTGAGAGAGATGGGGCTTCTTTTCATAATCATCAGTTTACATCGAGGTCTCTCTTCACTTCTGACCCATCATTTCTTCCTCACACTATGGGGGTGAAAAGATGGAATAGTTCTGTAGACATAGCAGTTCTATTTCTTGTCCATCACAACAAAAAAAAAAGAAAAGGAAATGGGTCTTATCTGAGACAAATTTTTAATCTTCACAGTTACCTTTGTTGTTGTTTTTTCATGCTTTTCTTAATGTTATTGAGCTCCCCATTTGTCCCAGCTTGACATAGATTTGCCATGCTTTTACTGCAGGTTAGACGCACAACAACAACAATTTGGAGAGGCACTCATCAGCGACAAAGAGAAGGATATTATGCAGGCACTGCGAGAGGAATATTAGCCAATCTTTAGTCATTCGGTTCCATGTATGAATTTAATTGAATCCCAAAGAAAGACCAACAAATGTTTGGAGTATTAAGGGAGACTGTGGCAGGAATAGTGTATAACAAGTGCCTTAATTCCCTCAGAAGTAATTATGCTCTCTGATTAGGGAATTGTGCCTAAATGTAATTATGCGTTGCTTTAAAGATTAATTTTGTCGGTAATGGCATGCTGCGTTATGTTGGTGTCTCACCACATTATCCATAATCACTGCTCACTATCTCCACTGTACCCATGGAGAGCTTCCCCTGGTATGGAGGACAGCTCCTCTCTCTCTCTCACTCTGTGTGTGTGTGTGTGTGTGTGTGTGTGTGTGTGTGTGTGTGTGTGTGTGTGTGTGTGTGTGTGTGTGTGTGTGTGTGTGTGTGTGTGTGTGTGTGTGTGTGTGTGTGTTGAGCAGTCAACAATGAGGTATTTGCATCAACGTGTACTAAAATACAAGTTCTTATTATGCAGGTCAGTTTCAGAATGATAATATACTGATAATACAAACCTGCAAAGCAACTTGCAACTAGACTTTTTCAATGTAGTGGAGTAAAAATGTACAAATTGCCATTGAAATGCAGCTGAGTAAAACACAGATACTCAAGTAAAGTGCAAGTACATCAGAATTGTGCCTGGACAACCTTGAGCTTGGGTCTGCTCCGAGGTTTCTGCCAGATAAAAGGCATTTTTTTTCTCGCCACCTTTGGCAGGTGATTGTGTTCGGGTGTCTATAAATTAAAGAGTGTGGTCTCGTCCTGCTCTGACTGAAAAGTGTCATGAGATCACACCTGTTGTAAACTGGCGCTGTATAAATACAACTGACTTGAGTAAATGTACTAATTTGCTCTGTACCGCTGAAAATCAGTGGACCCCTTTTTTTATTTGATCCCAGGAGTCTTTTCTGTCCTTCATGAAAAGATATCGCTATATTTAAAGAAAGCGCTCATCTAAACATATATTTATGAGTGGAGAGGAATGTGTCAGGATGTGTGTTATGTATTTGAGTTTGCAGAATCAACTGACTAACACACCTGCACACATACACACACACACACATAATCAATAACCAGACAGTGTAATTAATATGTCTATAAGTGAAGGGATGTCTTTCATGAGGCCAGTTAAAATCCATTATGCATGTATCATTAGCAAATACCACTTGAAAATGCCTCTAATTAATCCAATTAGCTGCACGCTTCATTGATGGGAAGGTAGGTTGCCGGGCTGATGCTGTGTCGTACTGGTGCACAGGAGGAAAAAAACAAAAAAAACAAAACGAAAATGAACAAGCAACCAAACGCAGGAAAACAAAGAAGAGGACAGTGAATGCAAAGAGATGATAATGTAAAGAGGCTTTAACTGCCTCTCGCGTTTCTTTTCACCACATATATAGAAGGTTCAGACAAGAAATCCAGAAGCGAATACAGAGAGGTAGCAGGGCTTTTCTCTGCTACACAGGGACGACAGCCACAAGGAAAGACATACCCTGAATAAATATGAGGTGAAAATAATGTAGAGAGCAGGTGCGGTGAAATTCCCTGGTAAATCCAGGAATTATGTAAATCTACTCCGCTCGTTGGAGCAGAAATCATTCCCCCTTAACCCGCAGAAGCACACCACACAGGGGCTCTGTTTTAACTACTTACCCTACTGACTCCGCGTCCCCTGTCTTCGCCGTAATTTGTTCCCAGGATTTCAAAGAAGATGTTGGGGTTTGTGCCATTGTCGGTGAACTCCAGGAAACTGGTGAGGCCGCTCACTCCAAACTGCAAGGAGAAGACGGAGCGTTTTAATACGACCGTTCATTTCACCATCGCTGGTAAAACCCTGGTGATCTCAGTCATGATTGATCCCTAATCACTGTAATCATGTCAGTTCTCATCAATGCCGTGGTATTTGTCTGGCTTAAAAAAAAAAAAAAAAAAAAGACCTCATCACTAATTCTCCCTGTAAAATTTGACATCAAATTGTGTTTTTATCCTTTGCCAAGATGAGAGGTGACAGCTGCTCATAGCCAAACTGAGACATGAATCATCTGTCTGTCCCTTATGAAGTGATTATCATCAGTAAGTACAGGCACTGAGTAGGTGAATGTTCCGGAGAGATGGAAATACGTGTTATTTTATGGTTTTTGTTTTTTTTTTTCCTGGATGTGTTGTGCCCTTGGTGGAAAAATCCTGATTTAGTTGCAGTGTTGTTATGGAAGTAGCAGGCTTGGGGAAGAGATGGTGTGTTTGGAGTCACTGGACATTTTTTGCTCTCGGCGCGTACTATGTCCTGTATGGAGAGGTACATTTTCCCCATATAAGTATCCACATAAACACACACACACTCACGGTGTCAGTCCCTAACCTTTGCTCTGCCTCCCGGTAGTGTGACCTGTCAGTGAAAATGACACTGCGTCTGCTTCAGGGGAAGGGGAGGTGTTAGTCTCCTTTACTATGATTCATACTCTGTGTGTGTGTGTGTGTGTGTGTGTGTGTGTGTGTGTTTTCACCTGCGTGTATGAGTGTGGGGTGATGTGGCCGACGCAAACTTGCACGAATGGACTCATAAATATACACGCGTATATAACACACACCTCCAAGTCATTATATTCACATATATTGTTGTACATTCATCATCATAACACAGAAATTAACCATCTGTTGAGCATGGCATGATAAAAAAAAAAGAAATGTGGAGCACGGCAGGGTTCGGCTACATTATGTTATGTTATGTTCTTTTTCTTTTCAACCTTATATATACCCATCAGGTATAACATTATGACCGCTGACAGGTGAAGTGAATAACACTGATTATCTCTTCATCGTGGCACCTGATATATTAGGCAGCAAGTAAACATGTTGTCCTCAACGCTGATGTGTTAGAAGCAGGAAAAATGGGCAAGCATAAGGATTTGGGCAAGTTTGACAAGGGCCAGATTGTGATGGCTACATGACCGGGTCAGAGCATCTCCAGAACTGCAGCTCTTGTGGGGTGTTCCCGGTCTGCAGCGGTCAGTATCTATCAAAAGTGGTCCAAGGAAGGTACAGCGGGTGAACAGGCAGCAGGGTCGTGGGCCTGATGGACCACACTGAATCACATGGGGAGCGAAGGCTGGCACACGAGCTACTGTTGCTCAAATTGTTGAATAAGTTACTGCTGGTTCTTATAGAATGGTGTTAGAATACACAGCGCATCGCAGTTTGTTGAGTATGGAGCTGCATTGTAGCAGACCAGTCAGGGTGCCCATGCTCACCCCTGTCCACTGGTGAAAGTGCCAACAATGGCCATGTGAGTATCAGACCCGGACCACACAGCAGTGGAAGAAGGTGGCCTGGCCTACTGAATCACATTTTCTTTATTGTCACGTAGATGGCGAACACAATATCAGGCAGGTGGTCATAATGTCATGCCTGATCGGTGTCTAATCACTGGTTATGTATGATAAAAACAGCAAATCGGCACGTAGGCTAAAAGAGAGTACCGCAGATAGTGCGACGTACGCATGTTTAGAAAGTGATTGCGTTAGTGTGTGCTTTACGAATCTATGATACAGCTCACAAACGTTGTAAATGTTTCATATGTTATTTGTTGTAATCCAGTTTCATAATTTTATTCCCCCGTGGTCAACCAAACGCACACACACGTGCGCACACACTGTCACCGTCAATAAAGTTCCTGTTTATTTGCTTTCCTTGCAAGCCCGGGCCGAGGGTGAAGCCCGCTCCGATACTGTTCACTGCCTTTCATAATTATTCAGTTAATTGGTGTTGGCAGCTCTGTATTGGCACAATTCATTCACAACAATTATCGTACTTTTAATTGCACCTGATAGAAAAAAAAAAAAAAATCATGAAAGAAAATAAGAAGCCACTGGGCCCATGAGACCGAGCAAAAAAAAAAAGAGACACAAACAAGAAAGAAAACTTGAAAGATATTTTTTTGATGTTTCAAAGCATCCTTAAGAAAATAAAAAATAAAAATAAAAAAACAAGATGAAAGTGAACAGCTCTGCGCTTTAAAATAACAGAAATAATTAATCTGGAAGAGTTAAGATTAGACTTTGAAAAAAAGGCTCTTGGGCACCAGCTGGAGATCTCGGGCTGGATTGCAGGACTTCCTTTGCCTTAACGGAGATCAATAACATTGGTAATAAAATCCTAAATATAAGTGCTTCAGTCGCAGACACTCAAAGGATGATAAAACACAGAAAATGGACAGTTTGGTGACGTGTAGTCTTCAAACAGCCCCTCACATGAGGCGCCGGCTGATGAGTGTGACAGAAGTTTCACCTGCTGCATTTTGGTTCTCCGCTCTGATTTTGTCAATGAGCACCGAACAACAACATCAATCGAACTCCTCATCAACAGCTGCAAATTAGTATTTATCATTACCATAATGGCCCTGCATACCAAAACGCTGATTAAAACACAAAGGCGTGCTCGGTAAGTAAAGCACACGGCTGATACACTGTAAAAGTGGAAGCGATGCCAGGCTGTTGAACTCGACTCTGTCAGTGCTTAGGGCTCTTTAACGTGGCTCCATTGAGACAGACATCCGACTTGGTGCAACAGCCGCGGTTGGCTGATGAAAGCGTTGCCAAACCCTCATTCTGATCTCCAGGTGAAATGCAGAGATAGATATGAAAGCCAGAGTGCCGCATTTATTATTGTCTGACACTAATCCTAAATTAGCATTTCATTTGGCCTCATCACTCAGTCAAACTGCCATTCCTGAAGGAGTTTTTTATTTATTTTATTTTTTTTTTATTTCATTGCTGATATCAAAACAGAGGGCTTCAATCCAAATGGATTTAACAGTGATGAAAGTGTCGCCAAACTGCAGCCTGAACTCAAGGTGAAACGTGGAGATTCATACAAGCACGGCTGCAGGATGAATTCCCCCCAAAAAGTCAAGTGTTCAGGAACCGTGCGAAACTTGTTGACTGATGCGTGTGGAGTTCTTCTAATGTATGCGCTCCTTTGAATTCATGAGCACTTGAGGTCATGGAGTCTACTGAGCTCAGACAGGAAACTTTCAGTCGAAGTAATGAACGAATATTGGATTTCCATGTGATAAGAACGATGAAAAAAAAAAAAAAAACTGACTTAGACTCATTCTTCATCCCTGGAGGGGATTTTAAGCTATACAAAGAGATGTTATTATATAAATGAATTTTGCAGTGACTGCATCCTGCCTTTCAACTAGAGTGTCTCAGCTGAGGAACAATAGTCGAGCCTGGTCCCTAAAACTTCACGTAATGAGCACAATATCTTGAAATGCAAATACATATCAGGATGAAAAGTACAAGAAGTGCGTTTCCCATTGCAAAAGAATACACAGGACGCATCTTAGAATAGGAAGAGATCTGAAATTGCACTTGTGTTTTGTAGTTAGGTTAGAGTAGAGGACGGGCATTTGGTTTTTTTTCAGCTGTTGTAATCAAGAATCAACAAAACGCTTCAAAGTCATGCAAAGATGTTTTCTGCTGCGGGTGAGGGCTTCGTTTTTGGCTGAGAGCAATTTTTAGAATTACTTTTTTTTGTCTTATTCACGGACAAAGTATTCATGAGCTATTTTCAAACTGGCACGCCGCACAGCTACATGTACAAGCGGCACGCAGCGGTAGGACGCCGCAGGAGGCTGATGAAACAGATGGACGGTCGTCAGACTGAGATTAGGGTCAGGTGACTTCAGGTCGTTGAGATATCAACATCTCAGATTTAAATCAGGGAACATGGAGAGCTGTTTTTTTCCGCTCTCTTTCAGTCTTTCATGCATTTACTCAGTGCCTATGAGAGATATTGAGAGATCTACCTTTTCAGAGTGTTTCTGTATGGTGAAAGAGAACGTGTCAGTGAATTATAAATAAATACCCTGCATACATCTTAGTATTCTGCTCTGTAAGAAATAGAAAGGGTTTGCATGTGGGTGTCTGCGCACACATACATATATGAATAGTGATACTTAACAGAGCTTTTACATTAACATCACGTTCTAAAAATTGGCATCTCCCCAAATCTCAGCTGAGTCTTGGAATAGCGTCTTACTTCTTGTCCATGCATATGTAAAATGTGTGCCAGCATGTGTGCTTAAATGACTTGGGGGGAGAAGCGCCCGTGTTTCGTTCTCAATTTTCATACCTTTTTGACAGTATCCAGCATGCTCTTGCCCCCCTGCCACGGCTTGGAGTTCTTCCTGATGCAGCTCAGACTGGCCATGCTGTGCCACTTCCTGTCCTCCAGCTTTCTGTGGAAGGTGTTGGCCAGCAGCAGCACGGTGTCATAAATGTAGCGGTTGGTGATCTGCGGGAAAAAGGGAGAGACGGAATGGAGATGAGACGATGACAGAATCCCCTCCACCTCCCTTTGCTCATGCTGAAGAAGCTCTGTAAGTGACTTTTTTTTTTTTTTTTTTTCAGTTGCCATCATACAATTTGTGAAAAGAAACTGATACTGTAGTTTTATAAAGATCCAAAGGACCAATGTGCTTCAGTTTGAGAGTCCAGTTTTTATTCTTACTTGATCATGCAGCTTGGAACAATGGTCCACATATATATTGGTGGTAAGTGGTAGAAACAGGCCAAATGCTAGACTCTATCAAAGTTAAATGTCTCTCTTGCATTCATATCATCTACACTTTGATCAAAAAAAAGAAGAAAAAAAAAAAAAGTTGAGCTTCCAATCTTCCCCTCCGCCGTCTGCCCAGCTCTCTCAGAACCAACAGTATGTAGTGTTCCCTGCACCTGTAGTGTATTACGCTGGTAATTTTACTTCAAACATGGCCCTCATTTGGCATATTTGCACATGTGCACTCGCACAGAAGAAAAGCTTTGAGGACGACATTAATTAAAATATATTGATAGGTCCTTGGCACCGTGGAATAAGCCAGAGAGGGGGGAAGAGAGATAAGGAGAGGAGTTTATTCAGTCTGTGATCGATCGCTGTGTGATTTACTGATCCTCTCGTCTCCATGTTAATGAGAGTGTAATAAATTGATTGACTACATGATGATTCCGTGCGCACACAAACACACACGTGCGCGCACAAACAGCAGGTGACACGTACCCACTCGCATCAACGCGCGCAAGAGTGGAATAATTCCAGGGGAGCAGAAGCCATTAGCTCAGTAACAATGCCTTCCATACATCAAAAAGAAGTAGGGCCTGCACACTCACTTCAGACACAGGCTCTGGCGCATACACACACACACACACACACACACACACACACACACTCGCACCGAATGCGTTGTATTTACTATAAAATAATAATCCTGGCATTTCTACCGACAAGTCAGTTAATGATAAAGGTTAGTCTGCGTCTTCGCCGTGTAAACAAACATTTATACTGGCCTCGTTCCAATTCAGCTCAAAAAGCTGTGATTTATTTATCAACCTTCAGTGATAAAAATTATAAGAAGAAAATGTTCAGATGAAAAATGTGAAAGCATGTTGAATGTGAAAGAAAACATATTTCCATTATAATACAGAGGAAGAAACTAATTATCACCCCGTCACAGTGACTAATTGATGTATGCAATTTTATTTGGATGGGGGGGGGACTATGAACCCACGGCCAGAGGCATCACATCGGAAGCAAGACTGAGCAACGCCCTAGTACTGGGGTCCATAACACGATGATGGTTCCTGTCTACGGGTCCGCCATGTTTCTACAGTAGCTGCTGGGAAAGGACAGACCAAACACCAGCCCTTTTTTTTTCTTTTAGCAGCCGCCATGAGGGAAGGTCAGGACTTGCACACGACCTTTAACCTTTAACATTTACATGTTAGGGCATTCAGCAGAAACCTTTGTCCAATGCTACTAACAATAATTCAAACATACAATCATATGTTGATGGCAATGGCTGCCATGACAGGTGCCAACCAGCCCGTTGGGAGCAGTTTTAGGGTTCAGTATCTTGCCCAAGGACACTTTGACATGCAGACAAGGGGAATCGAACCAGCTGGCTCTAACCCTGAGCCTTGAAGTTAAGCAATACGCACCTTGAAACAGCTTAAAAAACATTTTGACGGCACACTGTCTTTTAATTGGGAGCTTACTTTTTGCTATAGTAACTGCAAACTTCAGTTAACTGTAAATGCGATAAGCTGGTTGGCTCATGTGACAATACAGAAACCTGTCTGTCTGACCGACAGCACGTGTGGCAATTGACAACTGGGGGCAATAAAACACATAAAATGACAATTCATACATGATGTTGCTTTAAGGTTCCTCATCAAATAGTTGGCCAACAGACGGAAAAGACAAAAGAAAAAAGGTCTAGCATCATGTTTTATCTTGTTTGCTTTCCAAGTATCCTCACATTTATGTCTCGGCCCTTCACTTGCTGTCTTTGTCCGTCATTCTGTGCTGTTTCTCAGAAAATTAAACGGAACATCTACGGCTCTAAAGGGAGCTAGAATGATCAGTGGATGCTGCACAACGAGCGAGCATTATATATATGTGTGTGTGGGAGTGCTTGTGTGGTCAGCCTGAGTTGATATGCTTCACTGCAGTGTGAAATTGGGCTTCTGGGCCACTCTCTGACCGCTGAGCTGATCTGCTTCCTCTGTCTCTCTCTCTCTCTCTCTCTCTCTCTCTCTCTCTCTCTCTGTCTGTCGTTCTCTTCCATCCCTTGTTTCCTCGCTCTCTCTCAAATTCAACCACACGTACGGCGTGTTTTAAACCAGGCGCCCACAATGTTTTACGCTCTCGCTCTTCTTTGTCGGCTGCACAAAAACACATTGTCCTTGACTGAAAGACTCGCACACACACACGCACATACGTTAACGCATGCATGCTCCGGGCCCTTCCACAGCAGAACGAGCACGCACACAACCGGACTAAACCAAATGTGAATCCGTTGGAAGGGCCTGATTCTTGATAATGGCTTTTCACACAAGAAGCACTTGATTCCTATTAGCACACACAGGGCGACTTTTATTTACATACATTATTCGAGGCGTCCCTGCAGGAGTTAACAACATACGGATTTTGCATACGTTTTGCATTCCATACGGCTTAAACTAAACATGGGCCTCAATCAACTTTCTAGATAACACCCCCCCATAAAAAAAAAAAAGAAAAAAAAAAAAAAGAAAAAATTAAAAAGTATGTATTTGGCTGATTTTAACCCCTTTATGCATATTTTTTCCTGTTTGTTTTTATGTTATTATTTTATTTCATTAAAAAAAGAAAAAAAAAAACTCATAAACACTTATTACATCCATTCACTGATTACAGAGCGCGAAAGCCGCAAGCAGAACTGTCTCAGGACTTAAAAGGGGAGATATCCACATAAACATTAAGACCACGTTCCCGTTTTCAATGCATTTCCCAACCTTCATCAAATGCGCTTCCCCTCGGGGTCTTATGCATCCACATAAATCAACAACACATTAATTCAATTTCACATTTTTGTCTTGACACATAAATAAGAGTGTGTTCCCTTTTTTTCTCCACGCTATTTGATGGCAGCGTGATGACTCACATACACGCAAAAAGAGATAATAATTGCATACATATTGCCACCCCGGGGGACATATTAAAACAAACACACACAAAAAAAGACAACAGGAGGGAAAAAAGCACGTCATAAGTTGTGAAAATGTGATAGTGCGGAAGCAAACAAACTGTGTTTTTTTTTTTTTTGTTTTTTTTTTTCTGTGACCATACAGTGAGATGAATTGTTTGTTGTTCTAGTTCTTAGATGTTTTTTTTGTTTTTTTTTGCTTTGTTGTGTTGCATATTCATCACCAGTGAGTCCTACGTATGGTACAGGGTAGGCGTAAAGGCTCATATACGTATGATATATAAACTCATATAAATGAGTCTTCACAGTGACAGACAATCAGTCACCAAAATGAGACGTGTTAAAAAGAAGCAAACTCAATCATCGGAGTAACTTTTGGCAAAGTATGTTCCTTTATGTAAAGACTTTTCTTTAGGTTCAGTTTTCACTACATTTTTTTCTTGGCACAGTGTTTACAGTGCTCATGCTCTGGTTAGGTTTAGGTGGAAAAACAAATCAAACAAAAAAAACACTTGTTTAGTGTTAAGAGAATGTCATGTTTCAGGTAAGTTGAGTTGCCACAAACACTACTGGAGGCCTCGTTAAAAATATCCAGTGATGTAAGGCTTACACATGTTAAAGTGCAATGGCCCCTTGTTAACAAATATCCAATTGTTTTACACTTACAAACGCTGGCACTCAGACTCAAACAGCGGCCATTCGGCAGCCTTGTTCCCTCCAACTCCCTCACCATCCCCTCCATCTCCCGACACGGAGGTCACAGTGTGAACATGTACTGTGCACGTGGTACTTTTGTTAGACATATCAATATGGTAGGCAACGTCTGACCAAATTTGGCACATATCTCTCCTTTTCAAAATGTCAACTGCTAACATTTTATCCAGGTGACGAGTTGGAAGAAAAATACCTACATCCATGCAAGTGACATCACCGATACCAAGCCCAACTGTTTCTTCTTCAGTCTTCTGCACTGTAAAACTGTAGTGCTGAAGTTGTCTTTTTTTTTTTTTTCTTTTACTGGGGGCAAAGTTGCCCAATAAAGCAGTCGGCCATCAATTGACTGTATTCCCACTGGACAACTTCTCTCCTCTTGAAGTAAAAGCAATGGCTGAACCTAATTAAATGATGTCTTGATCTTCAGTGGTCTTGATTTAGACTGAGATCATTTTGTTTTTTCTGACCATCCCTCATGTTAATTAAACTGCAGAGGGGACAGAATGCCAGCGACCAGGCCAACGACAACTCCCTGGTGGCGCTTTGGCTATTTGGATGGCACTGATGTTATTGATTGAGGCTTTTTTTGGGGGGGGGGGGGGGGCAGCTTTCCAGCTCACAGCGATAAATGTACACTCTCAAACTTTTAAAGCGAGTAAGCACATTGACACCCGAGAACAGTCGATCAAGATATGTGCATCTGAGATAGAGAGATTGAAAGACAAAGTTTTGGATATCACCCTTGTTCCCATGTTGCATCAGCATATTTCTACAGAAGCCCAGAAAAGACAAACTGAATACTGACTCTAGAGGGAGCCTTTTCTTCTTTTCCTTGGCCACCACAGCAGAGGATGAGACGAAGGGTGTTCCCATGGCTGCAATCTGCAACTTCACCACTTGATGCCGAAATCCTCCGCAACCTACCTTTAATGAGGTTAACTACTGTTGCTTAGGTCACCTGGGTGTTTCTTTAAGCCTACCTACAATTCACCACGCTCAGCTTGACAGACTGTTTTCATATTAGTACACACATAATCCATTCAAGTGTTAATGGGTACCTATAACAGCAGTGTTTACTTTTGACACTTCAGCCTGTTCAGCCTCAGCGTATGGATAAGTCACTACACCGACTCACCTCCAGCTGCTGAGACCTCGGGTTTTTGGGGTCACAGAGGGAATTGTTTATCCTGTGGTTGTGCTTGACACAGCGCTGAGTTGTGTTCTGCGGCATGGGAAACGTCTGGCGCACCAGCGTCAGTCGGCCGATTGACTTCATGACTAACTCTTGCAAGTCGTAGTCGGAAATCTCCTGAGAGGGTGGGAGGAGGTGAGGGGCGGGTGGAGAAATGGGTCACAGAGAGAAGAGAAAAAAAAAATCAATGTGAGGAACTCCATTATGTCATTTACTGTTGCAGAAGTCTTGCAGCCGACAGTTTTGACAAGAAAAAAAAATACAAAGACAAGCAACCGCAGCGAACAAAATTGGTTGGATACAAAGTTCATACAAGTCCCTGTAAAAACAAAATGTTACCGATTTAAAATAAAAAAAAAAACCAAACAAAAACAACTTGTTTCGTACGCTTGACTCTTCCCATTGTCACCACAAAACACAGTCCACATGATCTGCAAAAATAGTTACTAGTTGTGAAATGTACATGTCAGCAGATGGAGGGAGGGAGAGAGGAGAGTAAAATCATGTCTGAGTGTATGTGTATGTATGCATATGTGTGTGTGTGTGTGTGTGTATGCATGTGTGTGCTTGTGTGCATGCATGTGTGTTTGCACGTACTCTGCATGTCCTTGCAAAACCTTGGGGAGGAATCATTGCTAATTTTAGCCCTAGGACACAATCTCTCTCTCCCTCGCTCCATCCGTGGATCTCCATCCATCCTCTGCGAGTGCAGAGGGTCATGTGGTGACGAGATGAGAACTGACGTTTATCGTCCCTGGTGGAGGTAACACTGCCACCAACCGAGGCAGCCTTTGCTCCCTTTCCGTAAGTGTGCAGTGATTGCCGGTGTTTGTGTGGGTTTGTGTGTGTGTGCATATGTTTTTTATGAGATTATTTTTAAGCCACACGATCACACACACAAAAAACCCCTTTTGATTCTGTTTCATTTGCACATGGCAGCTTGCACTTGACAGGATGGATGCGACTCCGCCTGCAGAGCATGCACATGCATAAAGAAGTCATCACAGGCACTTTATATTAGTGAGGGGTAATATTATAGGTACCGCCGGCTCATTGACTAATCTCAATGGATTTTATTTGAGTGTAATTAATGTTCATTAAGACCTGTGAATCCTCGTGGGATGTGATCAATGGCGATTAGAGGTAGTATTATACTGGCATCATTGCTATAGCTGTCCTCATATGCTTTAATTAGGTTGATGTATAGCCTCTCGCACTATATGCACAAATATGCATTAGCCTTTTAAATTAAACTGACGCTGTCTTGGACATTTTAAAGCAGGCGTGTAAGATTCTATATATAAAATGCACACTTTGAAGAAATTTGAAAGATGATGCTTTCACACTTTCTCACCCCTGTGATGTCAAATGTATTGATTTTCTTAAAATAGTGAGTTCTTAATATACAATGCATCAAAATTATTGGAAAAAGATGATCCCTTGAGGAAGTACTAAATTATTTTCACAGGTTTAACCTTGTATGAATGCCCTGTGCTCTGAAGGACCTATTTTTCGAAACAGTTCAAGTAAGGAGCCTATTCGCTGGCATCTGGGGGTAAAATGTGGCAAAAATCCCAAACAGTTGCTTACATAAAAACCCTGAAGGGAACTGACTTACAAAGCCAACAAAGAAAAAAAAAAAAGATGCAGGACAGAGAGGAAAATGCTGAAAATTGCTAAAAAGACAGATCTGTGGGCCAAAAGAGAATTAAGATTCACAGCGGGCAGTCAAGGGCATGCAGCGTACCCCACTCAAAAGATCCAGCTCCAGCTAATAGATGCACCGATGCACAGGCACACACACACACACACACAAAACACACTTAAACAGAAAAGATCATTTTGAGATCCATCCTCTCATCTGCATTTTTTTTGTCTATCTTTCATCCTTTGTTTTCATCCTTTCCGTTAGTCCCTCCGTCTCGGGGGGACGGACACAACAGACTTCACCCGGTGTGACTTTCAGTGGTGGCGCGCTCTCAAAGCTGTTAGCCTTTTTTTTTTTTTTTTTTTTAAACAGCTGAGACTAACTGAATGTGTCACGTACATGCACATCCTGACATGGAGAAACACACGGAACCACACGTTCTCTCGTACTGGCGCGGTCCTGGGAGGGAGACGAGGCCGCTTGACATTGACATTCTCTTCACGTTATCAGACGGCTCTTTTTTTTCCCCTCGCCCGACTTCCCCTCAGGCCACTTCCTGTCAACCTTTCATAGGCCTCTTCAATCAAAGGGGGACGTAATAAATAACATGAGAACTCTCTCTTGGAGCCTAATTTGGTCAATTTTGATACATAAAAAAAAAAAAAATAAATCGCTGGAAATCATTTTGTTCGACCTTCGCAACAAGTATGCGATAATTACCACTGATTGCGTTATTAGCAGCTCCAGAAAATCTATCATCACACTTAGCAGGCCGCGTATCCGTCTGGTTTTTGGTGACCTATTCAATCATTCGGTCCTCATCAGCATTTTAGCATCGAAGTGTGAGTTTATCCACCTTTTTTTTTCGAAGCTGAACAATCGATCACGGAATAATTTAGTACCGAGGATGCATGAGTCTGCCCGAAACCACAAGCTTTTGTGAAGTTGAGACCAAGAAAAACAGCTTCCATCCGCAGTGAATCACGAGTTGTTTACTCAATAAACTTGAAGTTTTCGGGTCCGCAGGCATCCCCATCAACCTCCACCCATCGCCTCTCTGTCCTTCCCTCCATCACCCGAGAGCGCCTAATACTCCCTTTAGTGTTTTCTTTTTTTTTTTTTTTGAAGATGAGAGTCAAAAACAACAACACATCCCTCATCCCAAATTCTTCTCGGCGCTTCTCCCCTGACCCCCCACACTTCGCCCTCCACCCTCTTTCTCATCAACGCCTCACTTTTCTCTGCTTCTCACCAAATCCCTCCTTCTTCCTTCCTATCTGGACGAGGGGGGGGGGGGGGGTATGACGGTTTTATCCACCCCGCAGACCTTTCCTTACTGCTCAGATGAGTTCCCTCTTTTTTTGCTCACATTCAGAGGGTTCAAAGTTGTGAAAAACAAAACAAATCTGGAAGAATCATGCCTCATTTTGTTTATCAGCCCTCTAAATGTCTCCTCTGACTTCGACTCTGTCACCCTCTCATTTCTGTGTCTTTCCCCCTCATGTTTAGGACGATTATGGACCGGGGGATGTTTTTAATTCAAATTCCCAGGGAGGGTGTGTCCTCTGATCCTCATTTACTTTCGAGCGGAGGGGAAGTGTTTTGAGTGCAAACCCATGAAATGTTAAAGCTAATTAGTGCATGCAGTGAGTACATGCATACTGTACATTATATGGCAATGGATTATGTGGAGGACTATGTAGAAAAAGCAAATGAAATCTTCGTTGTGGCTGTTGAAGACATTTCAGTAAACTGGAAGAGCTAATGCAGTAACAACCTCGACCAATGTGGGGAGAATCTGAACAGAGATCCTCTGAACACAACAGTAGGTTTAGATGGCTGCAGTCATACTGGGCCACTTCCAGCTGTGCACAGAGTGTGCACAACTGTTAGCTTGTTCTGCCTCTGCAGGCACTTCTGTATCTGTAAATAAGAATGTTCTTCAAGTTTTCTTCAAGTCTAAGTTTGAGGCCTACGAAACGGTGTCACTGTGTACCTGTAGCATGTTTCCAAGAACAATAACTGACACGAAACAACACACATTTCGTTTATTTGGACAATGGGTTGTCCCTCTGTCTGGGGTGCTCTGTTTTGGCTCCTGTCTCTTTAAGGACCGCTTCACCAGTATCAAGTCTGCTCTGATTGGTCAGCTCACACATGCCTGAGCCGGCAGCGCTCGCCGCGCCTCCGGTTGGGTTGTCGTGTTTTCAGTTTCCGGTTAGCTACTGGGATTATAGGCATAAATATACAAATGTGATGTAGTGACTTATAGAAATCACGTTGTTAAAGGCGGGACTACTGATGAGGCGTTTCAGGTACATCAGGAAAAGTATTTTTTGTGGGAGAGGGCAGCTTCCATTGACCGAATTTGGGATTTTTAATTTTTTTTAATTTAATTTTTAACACAATAACCTATCCAACACACTACAGGAAAGAAAAAAAAAAAACACTGAAAAGGCGCAATAGATGAAAATGTTTCATTAACCAAAGTTTTGTGTAATGTTCTTAGACTGCAGACGACTGTATAATACCTTCAGTCTGATTCGGCAAATTCAGAATCCCCCAAATTTCAGTTACATGGCTTTCATAGAGTATCCACCCTGTGATGATGTATTAGGAGCCAACAATTTCTGAAAGGCCCTAATCTCGTCTCATCTCATTACCATACTCCCGTTCCCCTTGAGAGACAAAGAGGCAGAAGTAAAAACGAAGAGAGAAAGAGAATCATGTCGAAGCGCGAGCGTGATCAAGAACGATAGCATGACAGAGAAAAAGAAAGAGCGTCGTGCAATGCAGAAGGGAGCACTGGAGTTATCCTAGTGAACTTAAGCGACAGACAGGGAAGGGGAAAGAGAAGCCATGAGTGTCCCTTATTATTTCCCCTCCTCCTCGTCCTCATCCTCTCATCCTGAGCAGAACGAAGGAGATGGGGAGAGGAAGGATGATCAATTATGAACTGTGAACTCCCCCTCAGTGGGGCTGTCTGACTGCTGGCTGTAGATAAAGCAGAGTTATGACAACCATACAGTGCCCCTTCATCCATAATAAACCACGGGGAGGGAGAGCTCCGTTCGCACACAGGAATATTCATTCTCCAAAGAACCAGCGCGAGGAGACATTGCGTATGACAAAATGTTGCAGCCGCTCATCCATTTTAAACACCCTGCCGGAGGACTTCACACAGCCCGAGGTGGGACGATCGTGTCTACAACAGCACGTGACCACGTTTCAATCTCGATCTTGATAAGCAGATTTAGGATGTTATATAGTTAAAAAAGAGGGAGTGTAAAGTTTTGTTTGGAGTCATTGGACAGCATTTGTGACTTGGAGCACAGTTTCGAGTAAAAAGCAAGATGCAAAAGGAAAAAGAATGAGTCTGATCAAGCATGGCTTTCTCACGAAACCCTTAACCGGATTAGCATGAACATGCATTTGTGATCCGACTTAAATTTTGCATGTTTTTCTGTTGAACCATCCCATCGTCCATTCATCAGTATCGTAGACTGAGTTTTTGGTTCAGTGAGAACCCTCACTATTAAATAAAACAAAAATCTTTTTTCCAAAAGCTTCATGAAGTAGTACGTTTTCCAAAGAACTTCATCCCGTTTCACTCCATTTCAACCACCACTTCTCTCTTCTCCTTCCTTCACTTCTGCACTTTCTTCCATCTCCGTCTTCTTTTTCCTCCTCACTGCCAATGTATTGACTTCTGCTATTCCAACCATCTCCCCTGTCCAAACTATTTTGGACGAGATGCCCAAAAAATCCTGCCCACGACGTTTATGTTGAAAGCAGCCAGCTTGAGAATCTCCGACGAGTTATCTATTTATGT